>NW_020689947.1:0-10861 GCF_002925995.2 Terrapene triunguis
TGTTAGTCTTAAAGGTGCCACAGGACCCTCTGTTGCTTTTTTCATTTTATGAATTCCACAATCAGCTTGTAAAATAGGGGTTCATAGATTCCAAGGCCAGAAGAGACCACTGCAATCATCTAATCTGACCTCCTGTCTAACACAGGCTATAGACCTTCCCTAAATTAGTTCCTGTTTGAACTAGAACCTATCTTTTAGAAAAAAATCCAAACTTGATTTTAATATTGCCAGAGATTGAAAATGCTCCACAACTCTTGGTGAGATGTTCCAATGGTTATACTCCGTGTTAAAAGTTTACATCTTATTTTCAGATTGAATTTGTCTAGCTTCAACTTCCAACCACTGGATCTTTGTCTGCTACATTGAGGAGCCCGTTATCAAATATTTGTTCCCCACGTAGGTACTCATAGACTAATCAAGTCACCCTTTAGCCTTCTCTTTATTAAGCTACGCAGATTGAGCCTCAAGTCTTTCACTGAGGCACATGTTCCAATCCTTTAATCATTCTCTCTGCTCTTCTCCAACCCTTCTCCAATTTATCAACATACTACTTTAATTGTTGACACTAACAGTATTCCACTAGTGGTCACATCACTGCCAAATACAGAGGGATTATAACTTCCCTGCTCCTAGTTGAGATTCTTTTGATGATATATCCAAGGATCACATTAAGCCCTTTTGGCCACGGAATCACACTAGGAGCTCATGTTCAGCTGATCATCCACCACAACCCCCAAGGCTTTTTCAGAGTCATAGAATCACAGAACTGGAAGGGACCTCGCAAAGTCATCTAGTCCAGTCCCCTGCACTCAAAGCACGACTAAGTATTATCTAGACCATCCCTGACAGGTGTTTGTCCAACCTGCTCTTAAAAATCCCCAATGATGGAGATTCCACAACCTCCTTAGGTAATTTATTCTAGTGCTTAACCACCCTGACAGTTAGGAAGTTTTTCCTAATGTCCACCCTAAACCTCCCTTGCTGCAATTTAAGCCCATTGCTTCTTGTCCTACCCTCAGAAGTTAAGAACAATTTTTCTCCCTCCACCTTGTAAAAACCTTTAATGCACTTGCCCCTCTCAGTCTTCTCTTCTCCATACTAAACAAACCCAATTTTTTCAATCTTCCCCCATAGGTCAGGTTTTCTAGATCTTTAATTTTTTTTTGTTACTCTTCTCTGGACTTTCTCCAATTTGTCCACATCTTTCCTGAAATGTGGCACCCAGAACTGTACACAATACTCCAGTTGAGGCCTAATCAGCGTGGAGTAGAGTGGAAGAATTACTTCTTGTGTCTTGCTTACAATACTCTTGATAATACATCCCAGAATGATGTTTGCTTTTTTGCAACAGCATTACACTGTTTACTCATATTTAGCCTGTGATCCACGATGAGCCCCAGATAGAGGGGTCTACTGCTTCCAAGGAGAGAGTCCCCCATCCTGTAAGTATTGCCTACATTCTTTGTTCCTAGATGTATACACATACATTTTAGCCATATTATGAGGCATAATGTTTGCTTGAGAACAGTTTACCATGCAATCCAGATCACCCTTTATCTGTGACCTGTCCTCTTCGTTATTTAATCACTCCCCAAATCTTTGAGTTGTGTGCAAATGTTATCAGTGATGATTTTATGTTCTCTTCCTAGTCATTAATAAAATAGCATAGGGCCAAGAACAAGTCCCTGTGAGACTCCATCTAGAAACACACCTATTCAATGATGATCCCCTGTTTACAATTACATTGAGACTTGAGACAAGGTAGGTGAGGTCATATCTTTTACTGGACCAAATTCTTTTGAGACCTCTTAATTAGCCAGTTTTAAATTCATTTAATGGAAGTCATTTTGATTTTGTTTTATTTTGGGTTTTTTTAATCAAAATGTCATGTATCACAAAGTCAAATACCTTATGGAAGTCCATTACATCAATGCTATTACCTTTATCAGCAAAACTTTTCATCTCATTTAAAAAGGTATCAAAATTGACAGGATCTATTTTCCATAAACACATGTTGACTTAGAGACTAACAAATTTATTAGAGCATAAGCTTTCGTGGGCTACAGCCCACTTCTTCGGATGCATATAGAGTGAAACATATATTGAGGAGATATATATACACACATAAAGAGAGCATGAACAGGTGGGAGTTGTCTTACCAACTCTGAGAGGCCAATTAAGTAAGAGAAAAAAACTTTTGAAGTGATAATCAAGATAGCTCAGTACAGACAGTTTGATAAGAAGTGTGAGAATACTTACAAGGGGAGATAGATTCAATGTTTGTAATGGCTCAGCCATTCCCAGTCCTTATTCAATCCTGAGTTGATTGTGTCTAGTTTGCATATCAATTCCAGCTCAGCATTCTCTCGTTGGAGTCTGTTTTTGAAGTTTTTCTGTTGTAAGATAGCCACCCGCAGGTCTGTCATTGAATGGCCAGACAGGTTAAAGTGTTCTCCCACTGGTTTTTGAGTATTATGATTCCTGATGTCAGATTTGTGTCCATTAATTCTTTTGCGTAGAGACTATCTCCCCTTGTAAGTATTCTCAAACTTCTTATCAAACTGTCTGTACTGGGCTATCTTGATTATCACTTCAAAAGTTTTTTTCTCTTACTTAATTGGCCTCTCAGAGTTGGTAAGACAACTCCCACCTGTTCATGCTCTCTGTATGTGTGTATATATATCTCCTCAATATATATTTCACTCTATATGCATCCGAAGAAGTGGGCTGTAGCCCACGAAAGCTTATGCTCTAATAAATTTGTTAGTCTCTAAGGTGCCACAAGTACTCCTGTTCTTTTTGCAGATACAGACTAACACGGCTGCTACTCTGAAACATGTTGACTGGCATTAATTATATTACCCTCCTATAACTGTTTATTAATCAAGTGCCTACCATTCCTTTCATTCTTCTGTCCAGCATCAAAGTCAGGCTGACAGGTGTATAATTACCTGGGTCATCCCATTTACTCTTTTTAAATATTGGAACATCAACAGCTTTCTTCCCGTCTTTCAAAACTTCCCCAATGTTACCAAAAAATCAATGTCAATGGCTCAGGTCATTTAAAACTCTTTAATGCAGGTTATTGAGACCTGCTGATTAAAAAGTGTTTAACTTTATCAGCTGCTGTTTAAAATCTTCCTTATTTACAACTGGAATGGAAAGTCTTTCATCATGTGACATCTTTTTCCCCTCAAATACAGAACAGAAATACTTATTGAACACGTCTGCTTTTTCTGCATTATTGACAATTCTACCATTTCCATCTAGGAATGGGCAAATATCATTGTTATGATTCTTTTTTGTTCCTAATATGCTTTTTAAAAAATCCTTTTTGTCCTTTATTCTGCTGGCCACAGATTTCTACTTGTGTGCTTTTTTCCCCCTTATCAATTGTATACAATTCCCAACTTCTGATTTATATTCGTTACTATCAACTTCCCCTTTGTTCCATTTTTTTAATACATATTTATAGCCGGCATTACTTCCTCCCTAAGCCAGGTTGATTTCTTGATTGTGGATTTTTGGGCATCAAGTAAAGAGTTATTAAGCAGTTACCAATAATCATTCACATTTTTCTGATTAAATTCTTTCTTTCAGCTGATTTGGCTCATAATTGTTTTCAGCTTTGTGAAATTAGCCCTTTTAGAGAACAAAGTGCGTGTGTCTATACATATATAAGGTTTGGACTTTCTGTTTGCACATAGCAAATGTGATCAAGTCATGATCACTTGTAGATACACTATTGTCAATTTTTAGTTCTGTGATCAATTCCTCTTTTATCTGTCAAGATGAAATCTCCCCCATGTTGGATGCAACACTTTCCAAGTTAGAAAATAGTCATCTATAATATAGACCAGGAATTGGCAACCTTTGGCACGCGGCCCATCAGGGAAATCTGCTGGTGGGACGGGACGGTTTGTTTACCTGCAGCATCTGCAGGTTCAGCTGATCGCAGCTCCCACTGGCCGCGGTTCACCGTTCCAGGCCAATGAGGGCTGCGGGAAGCAGCAGCCAGCACATCCCTCAGCCCGCGCCGCTTCCCGCAGCCCCCATTGGCCTGGAACGGCGAACCACGACCAGCGGGAGCTGCGATCGGCCGAACCTGCAGACGCTGCAGGTAAACAAACTGTCCTGGCCCGTCAGCAGATTTCCCTGACGGGCTGCATGCCAAAGGTTGCCGACTCCTGATATAGACATTTCAAGGATGTTTTAGTACTGATAGCATGAGATTACCAGCATGTGTCATTCAGACTGAAGTCCTCTATTATAATGCAGGGTTTTTTTCCTACACATTATAGGTAGGTGCTTAAGGAAAAGACGGTTACTCACCGTTGTAACTGTTGTTCTTCGAGATGTGTTGCTCATATCCATTCCAGTTAGGTGTGTGCGCGCCGCGTGCACGATCGTCGGAAGATTTTTACCCTAGCAACACCCGGTGGGTCGGCTGTGGAGCCCCCTAGAGTGGCGCCGTTATGGCGCTGGATATATACCCCAGCCGACCCAGCGCCCCCTCAGTTCCTTCTTGCCGGCTACTCCGACAGTGGGGAAGGGGGGCGGGTTTGGAATGGATATGAGCAACACATCTCGAAGAACAACAGTTACAACGGTGAGTAACCGTCTTTTCTTCTTCGAGTGCTTGCTCATATCCATTCCAGTTAGGTGACTCCCAAGCCCCACCTAGGTGGCGGGGTCGGAGTGAGACATTGCTGTGTGCAGAACCGCTGACCCGAAAGCAGCGTCGTCTCTGGATTGTTGCACCAGCGCATAGTGAGTAGTAAATGTGTGGACCGATGACCACACTGCAGCTCTACAAATGTCCTGGATCGGTACTTGAGCCAGGAAGGCAGTCGAGGAGGCCTGGGCCCTCGTGGAATGAGCGGTGAGGCGTGGCGTCGGTACACCGGCCAGGTCGTAGCAAGCACGAATGCAGGACGTGATCCAAGTGGATAGGCACTGAGAAGAGACCGGTGAGCCTTTCATCCGGTCGGCCACCGCAACGAAGAGTTGCGTCGTCTTCCTAAATGGCTTTGTACGGTCAATATAGAAAGCCAGGGCCCTGCGTACGTCCAAAGAGTGTAAACGCTGGTCTTGACGAGTAGCGTGCGGTTTCGGATGGAAGACCGGGAGGAAAATGTCCTGGTTCACGTGGAAAGGTGACACCACCTTTGGCAGAAAGGCAGGATGGGGGCGAAGCTGCACCTTGTCCTTGTGGAACACCGTGTAAGGGGGCTCGGATGTCAGCGCCCTGAGTTCCGAGACGCGTCGTGCTGAGGTGATGGCTACCAGGAAGGCTGTCTTCCAAGATAAGTACAGGAGCGAGCAGGTAGCCAAAGGTTCAAACGGAGGCCCTGTGAGCCTGGAGAGGACGAGGTTGAGGTCCCACGTTGGAACCGGCTGTCGCTGCTGTGGGTATAGCCGGTCTAAGCCCTTGAGGAATCTAACGACCATCGGGTTCGAGAAGACCGAGGACGTGAGTTCCCCTGGGTGGAAAGCGGAAATAGCGGCGAGGTGAACCCTAATTGAGGATGTCGCCAAGCCTTGCTGTCTGAGGGACAGGAGGTAGTCCAGTATCAAGGGGATAGGAGCCTGCGAGGGAGACGTAGCTCGTTGCTCACACCAGCAGGAGAACCTCTTCCACTTGGCTAAATAAGTGGTCCGCGTAGAGGGCTTTCTACTTCCCAGCAGGACCTGTTGGACGGCTTGCGAGCATTGGCGCTCTGAGCGACTCAACCATGAAGCATCCACGCCGTGAGGTGGAGCGACTGCAGGTCGGGGTGACACAGCCGGCCGTGGTCCTGAGAGATGAGATCCCGACTCAAGGGGAGCGTGATCGGCCTCTGTACTGACAGCTCTAGAAGTGTGGTGTACCAGAGCTGTCTCGGCCAAGCGGGAGCGACCAGAATTACCCGTGCATGGTCCCTGCGGATCTTGAGCAGCACCCTGTGGACCAGCGGGAATGGGGGAAAGGCGTAGAACAGATGGTCTTTCCACGCCATGAGGAAGGCGTCCGACCGAGAGCCCGGGGCTCGTCCGTGTAGGGAGCAGAATGCCTGACACTTCCTGTTGGCCCGAGATGCGAACAGGTCGATCTGGGGAAACCCCCACCTCTGGAAAACGGAATAGATGATGTCTGGGCGAATCGACCACTCGTGCGTTTGGAAGGACCTGCTGAGACGGTCTGCCAGCGTATTCTGGACTCCAGGCAGGAATGACGCCGTGAGATGTATCGAGTGGGCGATGCAAAAGTCCCACAGGCGAATGGCCTCTTGGCATAGGGGAGATGAGCGGGCTCCGCCTTGCTTGTTGATGTAAAACATGGCCGTGGTGTTGTCGGTGAGAATCAGCACGCAACGGCCCTGTAGGAAGTTGAGGAAAGCCTGACAAGCCAGGCGCACTGCCATCAGCTCTCGGACGTTGATGTGCAGGGCTAGTTGGGACGCCGACCACAGGCCTTGGGTATGATGCTCCCCCAGGTGAGCGCCCCATCCTAGAGATGAAGCGTCCGTAACTAGGTGGAGGGAGGGCTGTGGGGCGTGAAAGGGTACTCCTGCACAGACCGCCGTGCGATCCGTCCACCATGTGAGGGAGGCCAAGACTGCGGTCGGAACCGTGACCACCATGCTCAGGTCGTCTCGATGAGGACGGTAAACCGATGACACCCAAGTCTGCAATGGGCGAAGTCGCAGCCTGGCGTGCCTGGTTACGTAGGTGCACGAGGCCATGTGGCCCAAGAGGGCACGGCATGACCTTACGGTGGTAGTTGGAAAGGCCCTGAGTCCTTGAATGGCGCTTGAAATGGTATGAAAGCGGCTGCCTGGCAGTATGGCTCGGGCATGTCTGGAGTCCAGGATTGCTCCAATGAACTCCATTCTTTGAGTTGGTATTAGAGTGGACTTCTCTCTGTTGAGTAGAATGCCCAGCTCGTGGAAAGTGCGTGTCACTATGTGGACATGGGCCTGCACTTGGTCTCTGGTGCGGCCGCGTACCAGCCAGTCGTCCAAGTACGGGAACAGCTGTATCCCTTGTCGACGAAGGAAGGCCGCGACGACTGCCAGACACTTTGTGAACACCCTGGGAGCCGAGGACAAGCCGAAGGGAAGGACTGCGAATTGGTAGTGCCCCCTGTTTACTACAAATCGCAGGAAGCGCCTGTGAGGCGGATAAATCGCTATGTGGAAATAAGCGTCCTTCATGTCGAGGGCGGCAAACCAGTCTCCAGGATCCAGTGAAGGGATGATGGTCCCCAATGATACCATGCGGAACTTCAACTTTACTATGAATTTGTTGAGCCCGCGCAAGTCTAAGATGGGCCTTAGACCCCCTTGACTTGGGTATCAGGAAGTAGCGGGAGTAAAACCCCCTGCCCCTTAGCTCCGATGGAACCTCCTCTATGGCCCCCATAGCGAGGAGCCCAAAAACCTCCTGTGTAAGGAGTTGCTCGTGAGAAGGGTCCCTGAAGAGGGACGGGGAGGGGGAGTGGGAGGGGGGGGGGCGAGGAAAACTGGAGGGCGTATCCCCTTTCCACCGTGCGAAGGACCCAACGGTCCGAGGTTATACGGGACCAAGCACGGTGGAAGCGGGAGAGGCGGTCCCGGAAAGGGGGAGTCGGATCCTGGGTACCGGTCGTGGTGCCGTCCTCGACCGCACCTTCAAAAGGCTTGTCTAGGCCCTGAAGGTGGCCTAGACTGGCCTTGGTTCTGACCGGGTTGAGGGCCGGTCGACCTTCTCCTACCACCTCGACCCCGCCTCCTAGCAAAGTCCTGTCTTGGACGAGGCGGGGGAGGGTAGAACCGCTGAGGCTGCGGCCTGAAGGGCCTGCGCTGAGGCCCTGGGACATGCATCCCCAGGGAGCGCATCATTGTGCGAGAGTCCTTCAGGTTCTGGAGCCTCGAGTCTGTTTTCTCCGAAAAGAGGCCCTGGCCCTCAAACGGTAGATCCTGCAGGGTCTGCTGCAGTTCCGGAGGCAAGCCCGACACCTGGAGCCAGGAGATTCGGCGCATTGCTATCCCCGACGCCAGGGTCCTAGCGGCCGAGTCCGCTATATCGAGGGACGCCTGTAGGGAGGTGCATGCCACCCGCTTGCCCTCCTCTACCAGGGCCCCAAACTCGTCCCTCGAGTCCTGGGGAACCAGTTCTTTAAATTTCCCCATCGAGGACCACATATTGAAGCCGTAGCGGCTCAGTAGCGCCTGCTGGTTCGCTGCCCGCAATTGCAGTCCGCCAGCCGAATACACCTTGCGTCCGAACAAATCGAAGCGCTTAGCGTCCTTCGATTTGGGCGCAGCGGCCTGCTGGCCATGGCGCTCCCGTGCATTCACTGAGGAAACCACCAGTGAGCACGGTTGGGGGTGAATGTACAGATACTCATGATCCTTTGATGGGACAAAGTATTTTCTCTCAACCCCTCTGGCCGTGGGCGGAATAGAGGCCGGGGTCTGCCAGATAGTAGTGGCGTTGGCCTGGATGGTGCGGACCAGCGGTAATGCCACCCTGGATGGAGCATCCGCTGAGATGATCTGCACTATCGGGTCATGGACCTCCGCAACCTCCTCCACCTGAAGGTCCAGATTGCGAGCCATGCGCCGCAGTAGGTCCTGGTGGGCGCGAAGGTCTATCGGGGGCGGCCCGATGGACGACGTGCCCGCTACGGCCTCATCAGGAGAGGACGAGGAAGATGCCCCCGGTGGCAAGGGGTCCAATGGTTGGTCCTGCTCCCGGTGCTCCTGGTGTTGGGCATCTCCTGCCCCCTGGTCAGGGGCCTCGGCAGGTGCGGGCACTGGAGCCTCCACGTCCCTTGGAGGAGGGCGGGAGATGGTAGACTCCGGGGCCCTGGTGTCCGAACGGCCAGAGCGGGAAGCCGACAGGGGAGCTCCCTGAGCTTGGTGGTAGGCCCAAGGAGTCCAAAAGGACCAATGCGCAGGCCCTTGCATCGGGTCCTCGGTCTCCTGCAGGTGGCCGGGCTCCACCGTCTCAGATGACCGGGACGCCGATCTCGACGGCCACGGCGGTGCCGAACCCGATGCCGTCGGTACCGGATGGTACGGTGCCGATCGGTGCCGACCGTACGGGGACCTGTCCCTGCGTTGTTCCGGCGAACGGTGCCGGGACCTGGACCGGTGCCGATAGTCCCTCCGGTGCCGGGATCCCGATCTGGAACGTGACGACGATCTGGAGGAGGCGCGGTACCGGGAGCGGCCTCTCGAGCCCGAGCGGCGCTCATACCGGTGCCGGGAGCTGCGCCTCGACCCCGATCGGTGCCGGTCGTCACGGCGGTGCCGGGATGTTGAACGGCGCCGCGAGGAAGATCTGGGCCGCGAGTACGACCGGTGCCGAGGTGACCCTCGGCGCCGGGACTCCGAGCGGCGTCGGGACCTGCTTCGGGATCTGGAGCGGTGCCGAGAGACTCGTGCTGGCGACGGTGGGCGCACCAGGGCAGGCTTGCCTCTGGACTGCAGCACGCGTGGAGCCACCGGTGCCGGGAGCTGCGACGGCGCCGGCTCTGTGAGGGCGATCAGGTCTCTCGCCGTGGCAAAGGTCTCCGGGGTGGAAGGGAGACAAGGTTCCACCACCAGCCTTGGTGGTGAAACAGTCCGCACCGGACTCAACGGCCTCGGTGCCGGAGTCGACGGTGTGGCCGCCTGTCTTTGGCGGTCCAGCTGCGGACGCGGCTCTACCCCCGGCACCGGGGGAGCCTGTATCTTCGCGGCAGCAGCGTCCCGTGTCTTAGCGGTCTTCTTATGGCCCGGCGAAATGGATCGGTGCCGAGGCTCTTTGGGCGGGCGCGGTGCCGACGTCGGTCGGTGCCGGACAGTCTTTTCTGCCGCACCGGTCGGGCCCGCCGGGGCGCTGCGCACCGAAGCGCTCGGTGCCGGGACAGGGCGCGCCGAGGGAGGATCTGGACTCAGCGCCGCCTCCATGAGGAGCTGTCGGAGCCTAAAGTCCCGCTCCTTCCTTGTCCTCGGCTTGAAGGCCTTGCAGATAGGGCACTTATCTGCTGGATGAGTCTCTCCCAGGCACTTCAAGCAGGAGCTATGCGGGTCGCTAGTTGGCATGTGCTTCCCGCAGGACGCGCACGGCTTAAAGCCAGGAGCCTTGGGCATGGGCCCGGCTGCGCGCCGGGGGGAAAAGGGGAAAAACACCCCCTAAACCCCCGATAACAACTTATAACTATATCTATATACACTATAACTAACTACTAACTAACTTGAACAACTATCTATATAACTAAATACAACAAGAGCAAAGAGAAGCTAGGGAGTGTGGAGATCAGCTAAGCCGCGCTCCACAGTTCCAACGACCGTCAGGGGCGGTAAGAAGGAACTGAGGGGGCGCTGGGTCGGCTGGGGTATATATCCAGCGCCATAACGGCGCCACTCTAGGGGGCTCCACAGCCGACCCACCGGGTGTTGCTAGGGTAAAAATCTTCCGACGATCGTGCACGCGGCGCGCACACACCTAACTGGAATGGATATGAGCAAGCACTCGAAGAAGAACCAGAAGTAACCAGTCATCCTGTTCCCTAACGTGATTTGGTGGTACACACCAGACACCAACTCTAGTACCCCATCTTGTGCTTCTATTACACACATGGTGATTAAAGTTAGCAAGCCACCCTCCTAACATTTACACCAATTACTGTACAAAAATGTAAAGGGTTTTAAAAATAGATTCCTGGTGTGGGAACTTCCTAAAACTCCTGCATATTTTCAAAATTGTTCACATAAGGGGGCCAAGTATTTTTCCTGTGTCAGTGAATTAATTCTTTCATAATTTTCTTGCATTCCTCATATCTATGATACGTTTAAAAAAGCAATATTCATTCCAAGTTAAATGTCTTGCTTTCTGTGTGTGTCTTTTC
>NW_020689948.1:0-3429 GCF_002925995.2 Terrapene triunguis
ACAATTCACACAGACACATCTGCGACTGTCTCCCAACCCAGCCTGTCAGCACACTCCCAGAGGCTAGCGCAGATTAGGCGGAGGAAGAAGAAGACGCGTGAAGACATGTTCTCAGAACTAATGGGCTGCTCCCGAGCCCAGGCAGCCCAGCAGACACAGTGGAGGGAGAACTTGTCACAAATGCACCGAGCAGTCATGGAACGGGAGGAGAGGTGGCGTCAGGAGGACCAACAGGCTACTGAAAAGCTGCTTGGACTAATGAGGGAGCAAACGGACACGCTCCGGCGCCTTGTGGATGTTCTGCAAGACCGGAGGCAGGAGGACAGAGCCCCGCTGCAGTCTATCTGTAACCGCCCTCACCCGCCACCAAGTCCCACACCACCCTCACCTAAAGTCCAAAGAAGGAGGGGCGGCAAGGGACGTTAAAACTTTCAGTCAACCCCTGCAGACTGCTCTAGCACTAGAAGGCTGACATTCCCCAAAATTTCATAAGTCCTTTCCTACCCACCTCACACAAGCCCCCGTCCAAGTTTCACCCCCCACGTTTCATGTCTGGTTCGCAATAAAATGTTTGTTTCTGTTCATTGCTGTTTCAGTCAGGTTCTTTTGAGGGAGAGTCTGTCTGGAGGGGGGAAGGGGCTTGGTAATTGGACAGGACAGTGACCTTTAGCAGGGTACAGAGGCGGTGTCACGTCCAGCATCAGGACACATACACAGTGCAGTCACTGGTTACCCTGGTCAGTCTGGGAGGTGTTTTTCATGTTCTGGGGGGGGGGTTTGCTCTGTGACTTTGTGGCGTGGGAGGGCAGTTACAGATCTTATGCAGCGGTCCTTATCCTGGCTCACAGATCCACGCAGCAGGGGATCTGTAACCCTACCCCCCCCCCGCCAGAAAGTCACATAGCCGACACATACACACAGTCCCCCCCAGGAGTGCTGGCAGGCTCCATTGAAATAACCAGTCCACCAGTGCGGAGCCTGTCATTCCGGGAGTTTAGAAGCATCATTTGCATCAGAACACTAAACCCGCCCCCCGCCACAGTCTGCGTCCCCGGTTTAAAATATTCCCGCGAAAACAGCAATACAGACAACGGTGTTAATTAACAAAATAGAACTGATTTTATTTTTTGGGAAGGGGGTGAAGGGGGGTATGTAACTGGAGAGGATAGTCAAAATGAACTGGGTAAAGAAACGGGGGCAGGTTCAGCTTTTCTGTCCACAAACTGAAAAGTCACTGGTTGCCCTGCTCACTCAGGAACCTAGCTTTCAAAGCCTCCCGGATGCACAGGACGTCCCGCTGGGATCTTCTAATGGCCCGGCTGTCTGGCTGGACGTAATCAGCAGCCAGGCTATTTGCCTCTAGCTCCCACCCCGCCATAAAGGTCTCCCCCTTGCTCTCACACAGATTGTGGAGCACACAGCAAGCTGCAATAACGATGGGGATATTGGTTTCACTGAGATCACAGCGAGTGAGTAAGCTTCTCCATCTCCCTTTGAGACGGCCAAAAGCACACTCCACCACCATTCTGCACTTGCTCAGCCGGTAGTTGAAGAGTTCTTTTTCTGTGTCCAGGGCGCCAGTATAGGGCTTCATGAGCCAGGGCATTAGCGGGTAGGCTGGGTCCCCGAGGATGACTGTAGGCATCTCCACATCCCCAAGAGTTATTTTGTGGTCTGGGAAGTAAATACCTTCCTGCAGCCGTCTAAACAGACCAGAGTTCCTGAACACGCGAGCGTCATGAACCTTGCCCGGCCATCCGACGTTGATGTTTGTAAACCGTCCCCGATGGTCCACCAGTGCTTGCAGCACCATTGAAAAGTAGCCCTTTCTATTGATGTACTGGCTGGCCTGGTGGTCCGGTCCCAGGATAGGGATGTGAGTCCCATCGATAGCCCCACCGCAGTTTGGGAATCCCATCGCGGCAAAGCCATCTATGATGACCTGCGCGTTTCCCAGGGTCACTACCTTTGGGAGCAGTACCTTGACGATTGCCTTGGCTACTTGCAGGACAACAACCCCCACGGTAGATTTGCCCACACCAAAGTGGTTCGCAACCGACCGGTAGCTGTCCGGCGTTGCAAGCTTCCAGAGGGCTATGGCCACTCGCTTCTCAACTGTGAGGGCTGCTCTCATCCTGGTATTCTGGCGCTTCAGGGCAGGGGACAGCAACTCACAAAGTTCGAGGAAAGTGCCCTTCCGCATGCGAAAGTTTCGCAGCCACTGGGATTCATCCCAGACCTGAAGCACTATACGGTCCCACCAGTCCGTGCTTGTTTCCCGGGCCCAGAATCGACATTCCACGATATCCACATGCCCCATTGCCACCGTGATGTCCTGGGCGCTGGGGCTCGTGGTTTCTGACAGCTCTGTGCTACTCTCCGACTTCAGGCCATCACGGCGGTGTCGTAGCCTCCTCGCCTGATTACTCTTCATCTGCCTCAGGGAAAGGTGTATGATAAGCTGCAAGGTGTTGAGAACGGCCAGAAGTGCAGCGATGGTCGCAGCGTGATCCATGATCGCAGTGCTGTGGCGTCCGCGCTCTCACTGACCAGAAAAGTGCGCGAACTGATTTCCCGCCGGCGCTTTCATGGAGGGAGGGAGGGCGTTAGTGACGGACGGATGACGACAAATTTTTCTTACCCAGAAGGCATTGGCAGCTCGACCCAGAATTCCGATGGGCAGCGGGGACTGCGGGAACTGTGGGATAGCTGCCCACAGTGCACCGCTTCCAATATCGACGCTCGCCCCGTTAGTGTGGACTCACAAAGTCGAATTACTGTCCTTAGTGTGTCCTTAGTGTGGACACACACGTTCGACTTTGCAATATTGATTCCACATATTCGATTTAAGTAAAATCGAATTACCCTCGTAGTGTAGACATACCCTAAGGTGCCACAAGTACTCCTGTTCTTTTTGCGGATACAGACTAACACGGCTGCTACTCTGAAACCTGTTCCCAGAGAGTAGTTATCAATGGTTTACACTCAAGCTGGAAGGGCATATCAAGTGCGGTCCTGCAGGGATCAGTTCTGTTCAATACCTTCATTAATGATTTAGATAATGGCAGAGAGAGAACATTTATAAAGTTTGTGGATGATACCAAGCTAGGAGGGGTTGCAAATGCTTTGGAGGATAGGATTAAAATTCAAAATGATCTGGACAAACTGGTGTAAATAGGATGAAATTCAGTAAGGATAAACGCTAAGTACTCCACTTAGGAAGGAACAATCAGTTGCGCACACACACAAAATGGGAAATGACTGCCTAGGAAGGAGTACCGCAGAAAGGGATCTGGGGGTCACAGTGCATCACAAGTTAAATATGAGTCAACAGTGTAACACTGTTGCAAACAAAAGCAAACCTCATTCTGGGATGTATTATCAGGAGTGTTGTAAGCAAGACACAAAAAGTAATTCTTCTGCTGTACT
>NW_020689949.1:0-3178 GCF_002925995.2 Terrapene triunguis
TTAACAGTGACGGAGTACGTCACAGGAAGTGGGTGGGTTTATGCAATCTAGGAGGACGCAGCAGCAGCCAGGGAAAGCAGCGAAAGGAACCCAAGTAACCAGACTGAAAGAATTCTCGGTCTTTAAGCAGAATTGTGTGTGGAGTTCTTGCTTTGAATTATTACAGAGTTTCCTAGTTGTCAAAGTCTCCTTGATGGCATTTGGTCCCTGTCTGGGAGCTCCTCGTGGTGATGTAGAAAGCTGTGGCAGAGGTAGGGCTGTCTCGTTTTGCAGAATATTGTTATCGCTTCTCGGCCTTTTGGCTAAGATCAAGTGTAGTCTTCAACCTCGCCATGGAACCACTCCTGCGGGCGATCTCCGACGGCACCGACGGCTTCGACCTGCACGGCGAGAGGGTGAGCGTCCTGGCCTACGCGGATGACCTGGTCCTGATCGCGGATGACCCCGAGAGGCTCCAGAGCATGCTCGACACCATCGGGAGAGCCGCGGACTGGACGGGACTCCGCTTCAACGCCAAGAAGTGCGCGTCCCTCCATGCTGACGGGAGCAAGAGGGACCCAGTACTGATGACGGAGTTCCTCATCCAGGGCGAGTCCGTCGTTCCCCTGGCGGAGGGGCAGGCCTACCAGCACCTCGGCACGCCGACGGGCTTCCGCGTCCGGCAGACCCCCGAGGACACCATCCGGGAGATCCTGCAGGACGCCACCAAGATTGACACATCCCTGCTGGCGCCGTGGCAGAAAATCAACGCCCTCAACACCTTCCTGATCCCCCGCATTGCCTTCGTCCTAAGAGGATCCGCCGTGGCAAAGGTGCCCCTTAACAAGGCGGACAAAACCATCCGGCAGCTGGTTAAAAACTGGCTGTCCCTGCCCCGGAGAGCCAGCAACGAGCTCATCTACATCAAGCACAGACACGGTGGTGCCGGCGTCCCCCGTATGGGAGACCTATGTGACATCGCGGTGGTCACGCACGCCTTCCGCCTCCTGACGTGCCCGGACACCAAGGTGAAGAACGTTGCAACGACCGCCCTGCACGCCGCCACCGAGAAACGAATCGGCAGACCTCCCACCGACCGAGATGTGGCCACCTACCTGAGCGGCTCCCTGGACGGCGACTTCGCCCGGGACAGGGGCGATTTCGCCTCGCTGTGGTCCCGTGCCCGCAACGCCACACGCCGGCTGGGGAAGCGACTGGGCTGCCGCTGGGAATGGAACGAGGAACGCCAGGAGCTGGGAGTCCTGATACCGCGGATCGGAACGGAGGACAACACCATCGCCGCCCCTGGAGCCAGAGGCGTGCTGGAGAGATCCCTGAAGGCCGCCGTCCACGCGCTCTACGTGGACACCCTGAAGAAAAAACCGGACCAGGGTAAGGTCTTCGAAGTAACCAGCAAATGGGACTCCAGCAACCACTTCCTCCCCACGGGCAGCTTCATCCGGTTCGCCGACTGGCGGTTCATACACCGCGCCCGGCTGAACTGCGTCCCCCTCAACGGTGCCATCCGCCACGGGAACCGGGACAAGCGCTGCAGGAAGTGCGGGTACGTCAACGAAACCCTGCCCCACGTCCTATGCAGTTGCAAGCCCCACGCCAGAGCCTGGCAACTGCGACACAACGCCGTCCAGGACCGCCTGGTGAAGGCCATCGACCCGCGCCTGGGTGCAGTCACCGTCAACCGCACCGTCCCCGGCACCGACAGCCCGCTGCGCCCAGACATCGTCGTCACGGACGAGGTTGGAAAAAAGATCATCCTGGTCGACGTAACGATTCCGTTCGAGAACAGGACCCCGGCCTTCCGCGAAGCCCGAGCCCGCAAGCTCGAAAAATACGCCCCCCTGGCTGACGCCCTGCGGTCCAAGGGCTACGAGGTGCACACGGACGCTCTGCTTGTCGGGGCCCTGGGTGCCTGGGACCCGTGCAACGAGCGGGTGCTGAGGACCTGTGGAGTGGGCCGTCACTACGCACGGCTCATGAGACGCCTAATGGTCTCAGACACTATCCGTTGGTCCCGGGACATCTACACCGAACACATCACCGGTCACCGCCAATACCAGGAGCGAGCCGATTAGACCTCGCCCACCTGCAAGGGAGAAGGGACTCGCTAACCCCCCCCCACCCCGCTGGGCCCTATCCCCTGAGCCCCGAACCCACCCAACCTCACCGGCCGCCGCCAATTCCGAGAGCGAGCCGGAGAGACCTCACCCACCTACAAGGGGGGCGGGACCTTACCCCCTGAGCCCCAACCCCACCGGCCACCTCCAATGCTGAGAATGAGCCAGGGAGACTTCGCCCACCCCCAAAGGGGAAGGGACCCTTAAACCCCCTCCTACGGGATCTTACCCCCGGAGCCCCGAACCCGCCCAACCTCACCGGCCACCGCCAACTCCGTGAGTGAGCCGGTGAGACCTCGCCCACCCTCAAAGGGGAAGGGACCCATATCCCCCCCACCCCCCCGAGCCCTGAACCGGCCCAACCCACCGGCCACCGCTGATAACAAGAGTGAGCCGAGGGGACCTCGCCCACCCGCAATGGGGAAGGGGCCTATGTACCCCCCCCAATGGGCCTTATATCCTAAACCCTGAACCCACCCAACCTCCCCGGCCACCGCCTATGCCAAGAGTGAGCCGGGGGGACCTCGCCCACCCGCAAGGGGGAAGGGACCTATTAACCCCCCCCCGCTGGGCCTTTTCCCCTGAACCCTGAACCCACTCAACATAACTGAATCCCACCACGTGAGGGTCGCCCCATCACCACTACCCAGCCCACCTAGTTGTACCCATGACTACTTGTACTCCCTATGTGGATGATTGACCCTCACCGCTTACCAACTTTGCCTTGATCTCGCCCACCGCTTACCCCCCTCATTGGAGACATCACAGTCTATATGCATTATGTGTGCTGCCAACCCTGACATAACAACATCCTCCCCATACTCTGTATGTTCCCCCAATGACTGACAACTGACTCCTCAAATCTTTTGTACTGTTTATTTTTTTAAATATTCTCTAATAAAATTAAAATCTGTTCTTATCAGTTTAATATCTGATACGTCCTCTATCTGAGGACTATATATTAAATGGATTTTTGGAACAGGGAGATGGAATAGGAGCTTGCTCCATCCACTCCACGCATCGACCTGGTATTGCAGTACCTCCAGGAACGGTGCACCTCCCCT
>NW_020689950.1:0-2183 GCF_002925995.2 Terrapene triunguis
TGTCGCCCTGACATTTCATCTCGGGAGGTATGCTGCCTGCCGGGAGCCCGTATCCGAGACGTTACGGAGGCATTGTCGAGGATTATCCAGCCCTCTGACTACTACCCCATGCTACTCATCCATGTGGGCACAAATGATACTGCGCGGTGTGACACTGAGCGGATCAAGAGTGACTACAGGGCTCTGGGAGTACGGGTGAAGGAGTTTGGAGCGCAGGTGGTATTCTCTTCGATTCTTCCTGTCAAAGGTAGGGGCCCGGGCAGAGACAGATACATCATGGAGGTGAATGCCTGGCTGCGAAGATGGTGTCGCCAGGAGGGCTTTGGCTTCCTAGACCATGGGATGCTATTTGAGGAAGGACTGCTAGGCAGAGATGGTGTTCACCTTTCGAGGAGGGGAAAGACCCTATTTGGACACAGACTGGCTAACCTAGTGAGGAGGGCTTTAAACTAGGTTCGACGGGGACAGGTGAGCAAAGCCCGCAGGTAAGTGGGGAACATGGAGACCTGGGAGATGGGTCGGAGACGAGAGGGAGTATGGGCTATATTGGCAGAGAGAAAGGAGGGTCAGGACAAAACCGGGAGGAAAGATCAAACCAGTATCTTAGATGCCTATATACAAATGCGAGAAGTATGGGTAGTAATAAGGAAGAACTGGAAGTGCTAATAAATAAATACAACTATGACATTGTTGGCATCACTGAAACTTGGTGGGATAATACACATGATTGGAATGTTGGTGTGGATGGATACAGCTTGCTCAGGAAGGATAGACAGGGGAAAAAGGGAGGAGGTATTGCCTTATATATTAAAAATGTACACACTTGGACTGAGGTAGAGATGGACATAGGAGACGGAAGTGTTGAGAGTCTCTGGGTTAGGCTAAAAAGGGTAAAAAACAAGGGTGATGTCATGCTAGGAGTCTACTACAGGCCACCTAACCAGGTGGAAGAGGTGGATGAGGCTTTTTTTAAACAACTAACAAAATCATCCAAAGCCCAAGATTTGGTGGTGATGGGGGACTTCAACTATCCGGATATATGTTGGGAAAATAACACAGCGGGGCACAGACTATCCAACAAATTCTTGGACTGCATTGCAGACAACATTTTATTTCAGAAGGTTGAAAAAGCTACTAGGGGGGAAGCTGTTCTAGACTTGATTTTAACAAATAGGGAGGAACTCATTGAGAATTTGAAAGTAGAAGGCAGCTTGGGTGAAAGTGATCATGAAATCATAGAGTTTGCAATTCTAAGGAAGGGTAGAAGGGAGAACAGCAAAATAGAGACAATGGATTTCAGGAAGGCGGATTTTGGTAAGCTCAGAGAGCTGATAGGTAAGGTCCCATGGGAATCAAGACTGAGGGGAAAAACAACTGAGGAGAGTTGGCAGTTTTTCAAAGGGACACTATTAAGGGCCCAAAAGCAAGCTATTCCGCTGGTTAGGAAAGATAGAAAATGTGGCAAAAGACCACCTTGGCTTAACCACGAGATCTTGCATGATCTAAAAAATAAAAAGGAGTCATATAAAAAATGGAAACTAGGACAGATTACAAAGGATGAATATAGGCAAACAACACAGGAATGCAGGGGCAAGATTAGAAAGGCAAAGGCACAAAATGAGCTCAAACTAGCTAAGGGAATAAAGGGGAACAAGAAGACTTTTTATCAATACATTAGAAGCAAGAGGAAGACCAAAGACAGGGTAGGCCCACTGCTTAGTGAAGAGGGAGAAACAGTAACAGGAAACTTGGAAATGGCAGAGATGCTTAATGACTTCTTTGTTTCGGTCTTCACCGAGAAGTCTGAAGGAATGCCTAACCTAGTGAATGCTAATGGGAAGGGGGTAGGTTTAGCAGATAAAATAAAAAAAGAACAAGTTAAAAATCACTTAGAAAAGTTAGATGCCTGCAAGTCACCAGGGCCTGATGAAATGCATCCTAGAATACTCAAGGAGCTAATAGAGGAGGTATCTGAGCCTCTAGCTATTATCTTTGGAAAATCATGGGAGACGGGAGAGATTCCAGAAGACTGGAAAAGGGCAAATATAGTGCCCATCTATAAAAAGGGAAATAAAAACAACCCAGGAAACTACAGACCAGTTAGTTTAACTTCTGTGCCAGGGAAGATAATGGAGCAAGTAATTAAGGAAATCATCTGCAAACACTTGGAAGGTGGTAAGGTG
>NW_020689951.1:0-10272 GCF_002925995.2 Terrapene triunguis
TCTGAGACCCAGTGGAGAGGGAGGTTCCAGGGTCCCCTTACCACATCCCCTTAAGGACCGAGTGTGATGGGATCCCCGGGATGCAGCAGGGACTGTGGGATCGCTGTGCCCAATTAACTTTCCAGCCTGGGCTGTCTCTCACAATGCTTTGCTAGTGACAAGCAGCAAACCCCTCCAGGTGCTGTTATCACTCAGGCCTTGGCAAGTAATTTGTAACTTGGCAAGTTACTGCACAGTAAAGCAGCTTTCTGCATTGTAACTCACGAGGTGTACACACTGCCAAGCCACTTAATGCGCAGAAACTCCTCAGTTGCAGCGTTGCAAAAACCCCACCTTGACGAGTGTCGTAAGCCTTAAAGCTCAGAGACTCCAGCGCTGTATTGGCAGTGTAAACCCATTACAGCGCAGAAAGCAATCAATTGGCCTCCGGAAGTGTCCCATAATCCCTCAAGTGTCCGCTCTGATCATTGTTTTGAACTCAGCTGCCCTGGAGACATGTGCCACTCCCCTTTCAAAGGTCCATTTCTGACAGCCGTTGCATGCTGTGCTGATCTGCTCTGGGACACAAAGCAAACCATTAATGTGGAATGCTCGTACTGTTGAACACAGAGGCAGGTGTGTGTGTGTGTGTGTTTGGGTATGAGAGAGAGAGGAGGACAGAGAGCTGGGGAAGGAGGCGAGGGCTGATGTCGGGGTTCCCCCTCCCCTTGCCTCAGGACTGGTTGCTTCCTGCCACTGTCTGAACTTACAAGACAGCATGCTGACACACTCTCTGTCCCCCCCATACACACACACACTCTGCCACCCACCCCACTTCAGTTGAAAAGCAGCTGGCAATGTAGTAGGATGCCCGCGGAACAATGGGACTGGGAAACCTGCATCATGTGATGCTGTGCCTGCCCCACGAGGCATTGCAAACCCTTCCCAAAGCACCCTGCGGCCAGTTGCACAGTGGGATAGCTACCACAATGCACTGCTCTCTTTGTCGTTGCAAGAGCTGCTAATGTAGGTGTGCTTCACCGTCACAAGGAGCACAGTGTGGACAAGCAACAGCAGTTTAATTCCAGCGCTTTAATAAAAGTGGTATAACTTGTTGCGCAGAAACTTGCCAGTGTAGACATACCCTCAGCCACCAGCATGCAGAGGCACACCCAGCTAAATTGCATGAATTCTCTCATGCATTATACACAGCAGAACACCAGCAAATCTCCCAAGCCCCCAGCCTTATACCCCAGGAATATACCATTTTACACTGCTCAAGCCCTTCTCTTGAGTAGTGCCAGTTTATTAATTAGTTCACCACTTCATCAAAGGCAACTGGACATGTACCAGCCTTTGTAATCTGAGCAGATTCCCCAAGCACTTCAGAGAAATTCACTGGTTAAGATAAAGCATTAAAATCATAGAATATCAGGGTTGGAAGGGACCTCATCCCCAACTAAATCATACCAGCCAGGGCTTTGGCAAGCCTGACCTTAAAAACCTCTAAGGAAGGAGATTCCACCATAAGTATATTAACTACAGAAAGATAGATTTTAAGTGAATATAAGTGGCAAGCATAAAAGTCAGTTACCAAAGAAAATAAAAAGTAAGCACACCTTAATCCTAAACCTTATTAGACTAAGCAGTATTTGGATCAAGCAATTTTTCTCATTCTACTGGATGTTGCAGCATGTCAACAGAGATACTATCCACGACCCCCACCTTTAATTCACTTTCTAACCATCAATTTCTGTGTGCATTTTGGCCAAAGGCACAAGAATCCTGAATCCTCCTACTAATAAAAGCTCTGCCCTTTGTTCTGGCAATATGTCATCTTCTTGAATTACACTCTACTTAACCACAGAGATCCCTGCACCGGTATCTTCTTATCCTAAGTATTCCCTGCCATTAATTTTGACAACCTTTATGTGCTCCATGTTTGGTTCTGCAGAGGCTAATCCCACAAAACCTATATGATAAATTTCAGGCAGCTCAGAGGCGTCTGTGCTGAGGACAGCAGCATTAACATGGGGTACTTGTTGCCTGCTTCCTCCCAGCACAGGGCATTTATTCCTCAGGTGATCAGTTGAATTACGATAGCACCTTTTGGGCTCTTCTGTTTTCACAGGAGATATGGGGTAGGAATTACTAGCAGAGGGATGTTTTAGGCTCCCCAACCCCCTTCTCTCTTCCCAGGTGTAAAACGAGATCCTCCCTTCCCACCAGCTTTAAACCCCTCTTTCTGTGACTTGCTCTCAATAGATGCCTGGGTCTGCTCAAAGGCATCAGCTAGAGAAGCCATCTCCTCCATAGAGGTCAGTTTTATCCCACAAGCATTGTTTTACATCATCTTTGCATATATTTAAGAACTGTTCCTGAGCAACCAGGTCAAACATTTGTTCAAAATTTTCAGCACCTTTTCCCCTTACCCATTTTCCCATTAGATCTTTCCCCCATATACATATTCACCATTACTCATACCAGCACTGCTCTAAAGATTTCTAAATTTCATCTTATATGTATCAGGAGTAATTTGAAACCTTTGCAAAACAGTATTTTAAAGTTTACAGTAGTTTACAGCATCCTCACTTCGCATTTCATTGAATATATTTAGGGTTTTACCAGTTAACTTTGCAATCAGGGTAGGGACTTTCCTGCCAGCAGGAATTTCATGAATGGCACACAGCCTCTCAAAACTGATAAAATATTCTGTGATATCATCTGTCTCCTTGTATGCAGGACATAGCTGGTCCCAGTTGTGGATTCTTGGAGTAATGGGAATCATTGGGATGGGTGGTTTCTGGTTCTGCTTTTCTGCCAGATCCAATTTGTGTTTTCGCTCTCTCTCTCTTTCTTTCCTCAGTTTCTTGTTGTTTCAGTTCCTAGCCCTCTAGTTTGCTTCCTCTTTCTCTTTCCTCTCCAGTTGGTTTAGCTCCAAGATTAATTGGTGCTCTGTTTTTCTGCTACATGTAACCTAAACAGGTCTAATTTATAGCATAATCTCATAATTTCATATACACTAACAATATGCGTACTTTGACAGAACAATGAGTTTCAGCAGATCATGACCTTTCATGTGGTATCTTACATGGCATTCTTTGTATGAAATATCACCACCATATTCCAATGATGAATATGAGGGTTACAGGGTGCTACTTTGAGATACAGTGTGTCGCACCTGCCCCCCATTCTCCTTTCCCTTCCCTTCCTTAGTGCTGCTGCAAGGAGGTGGAGCTGTTCATGAAGGCAGAGGTCTGCATGGCAGTGGAAGCCTACAGTGGGGAGGAAGTCAGCATGGGGATGGAGGCCTGCATGTGGGTGGATTTGCCTGATCCAGCTGCTGTCAAGTCCTGATTTCACACAACCATGGAATTGTCTTAAGTGTTTCTGGTCTGCAGCGCATAGAACCATGGAGGGGGCTCCAGATGTTGTCACAGCAAGGTTGTGGGCAGCCAGACCTAGCAGTCAGAGTCTGCAGTCACAAGACAGGAACCAGAGGCAGTCTGGGTCAGGGCTGCCCAGAGGATTCAGGGTGCCTGGGGTCTTCGGCGGCGGGGGCCCCCCGCCGCCGAATTGCCGCCAAAGATCCGGCGCTTCGGCCGCGGGTCCCGGGGCGGGAGGACCCCCCACCGCGGGTCTTCAGGGCACTTCGGCGGCGGGTCCCAGAGCGGAAGGACCCCCCGCAGCCGAATTGCCGCCGAAGACCCGGAGCGGAAGAAGCTCCGGGGGCCCGGGCCCCACGAGAGTTTTCCGGGGCCCCTGGAGCGAGTGAAGGACCCCGCTCCAGGGGCCCTGAAAAACTCTCCTGGGGGCCCCTGTGGGGCCCGGGGTCTGGGGCAAATTGCCCCACTTGCCCCCCCCGGGCGGCCCTGGTCTGGGTCAGGATACCAGGAGGTCAGAGTCAGGAGACAAACTGGAGATCAGAATCACAAATCAAATGCTAGGAGTTGTTGCCTGCCTAAAAGGCCTCGAGATATGGCAAACAGGGTTCGTCGCCCGGTGTGCTTGGCACCAATAAAGACACCGAGGGGAGAAAGCAAGCCAAGTTTATTTCAGAGCTCTGAAATGGCACTAGGAGACCAGCATGTCTCAAATCCAGTGCAACAAATACAAACAACTTTTACCTTTTATACCCCAAAACTGGTTGCATACATCTCTTTGTCTGGCTGTTCCCCCACCCCTCCCTTCCAGACAACTGTTACAATAAGCTCTACATAAGCTTGTGAGAAAACTTTCCCAGTCTCTGCGACCTTGGGTTAGATGCCTGCAAACTAACTACCCCTCCTCCTTATCTCTATTATTTCTGCTAGTGTGAGTGAAACTGCAGCCATCTGCTAGAAACGCTGACCAATACATTTCTGCTTCAGCCTGTCACAGAGCATATAAAGCAGTAAACACAGAAGTAGGTGAGAGTTCACAAGATGGAGTTTGGGGGTTCAGATAGGCCCAGAGCAAAAGAGCTTCATCGACACTTTGGCCTTCCACTCTCCCGAGTTACCTGGTAGCTATGCCTAGTGGACCCCAACAATCCCTCCTTTGAGAACACTCAACAAACCTTTGTCAGAGTTTTCTCATACTCTAAAGACAAAATGCGATTAAGCTCTATACAATCAGGATTATCAATGAGAGGGTATAAGGGAACTTCTGGAAAGGGGGAGGTACAAATCTTACATATGAGCGCTTTACAGCAAATGAGCAAAAGAACAAGAACAAAACATATCACCACACCTGTGAGCAAGATGCGAACAATGCTTCCCCCTATATCCCCTAGTTCCCCTAAACCAGGTATCCAACCCCAAAGGGAATCCAAAATAGCGGGTTCCCCTTCCTGGGCCTTCCACTGGTTAAAGGCCTGTTCAGCTGACAAGATGTGCTTGTTAATGTCCTGTGAAAACTCTGGGATATAGGTACAACACTCTTCTCCAATAAGGGCACAGTCCCCGCCTCATGAGGCTAACACATAATCTAGGGCCTGTCGGTTCTGCAAAGCCAGCAGTCGAAGCTGGTACAGCTCAGAACTTATGCTTTTCTCTATGGCCAGGGTATCATTGGCAAACTGGGTGAGAAATTTAGACAGTCTTCTGTAAAGTTGGGTTAGCCGTCCCACCCCATAGGAAGGGAGGGCTATCATCCCAAACCTGTCTCCTTCACTGATGGGTTCTAAGGTAGCTCTCAAGGACCAATAGTACCTAGGGCAACCTGAGGGAGCCTTGGGTAGAACGCGGAGGGGAGGAGCAAGATAGCCTTTGTAACAGCTACCATGCCAACCATTAGGAAGCCATTTGTAGGCACTAGTACCACAAACCCAAATACCCAGAAGACAAGAAGAATTGTTGACACTAAACAAGTCAAAAAATAACAAGACCAAATACATAGGCCAGGTCAGCCTTCTGTGAGAAAATAAAACCAATGCTCAGGGTTCTCGCGGGGAGTATGCTGTGACTGTTCAGAAAGATCACAACGCATTCCCAGGGTATGTCTACACTACGGGATTAATCCGAATTTAGATAATTCGAATTTGGGAAACAGGTTGTATAAATTCGATTGTGCGCGGCCACACTAAGCACATTAATTCGGTTTTTAACCACATTAATTCGGTGGTGTGCGGCCACACTACCCCATTTATTTTAACCACATTAATTCGGTGGTGTGCGGCCACACTAACCCTAATTCGAATTAACAAAATCGATTTTGGCGCTACTCCACTCGTCGAGGTGGAGTACAGAAATCGATTTAAAGCGCCCTTTAATTCGAACTAAATGGCTCTGTAGTGTGGACGGGTGAAGGGTTAATTCGAATTAACGCTGCTAAATCCGAATTAATCCCGTAGTGTAGACCAGGCCCCAGTGATCCTTACTGTCTTTTGAATAACAGCTTAAGTCCCAAATTGTCATTAGCAGTCTTCTCCGCAGGCTGGACAGTCCACTGTTCAGGAGCGGGCACTGCTTTCAGTCAAGAGTGATGAATCCAGTTCTTGTGTCCTTCGACCTTTGCCGCTGTATGGGAGACAAGCAGGATGGTGTGGGGTCCCTTCCCCTTCTCTTGGAGAGGCTTGTCCTTCCAGGTCCGCACGAGAACGGAATCACTGGGCTGCAAGGAGTGGACCCGAGCATCCAGCAGAAGAGGCTGTGAACCTTTGGTGTACCTATGAAGAAAAGAAAGAACAGCAGACAGAGGGCACATGTACTGAGACAAGAAACCACAACCCCACTTCCCATTCCCCTGCCAGAACTGGGGTACCATTCATAGGCCATGCTCTTCCAAACATAATCTCGAAGGGACTAAGCCCTATCCTACCCTTAGGGAGAGCACGAATGCGAAGTAACACAAGGGGCAAAGCATCAGGCCACTTAAGAGAGGCCTCCTGACAGACCTTTGAGAGGTGTCGCTTGAGTTCTGATTTGTGCGTTCCACTACTCCACTGGCTTGTGGTTGCCAGGGTGTGTGGAGTTTCCAAGGGATCTGCAGAAGCGAGGAATGATCTCCTTGACAAACTTAAGTGCCGCTGTCTTGGCAGTGTTGTTACGACATGGGAAGGCTTCAGGCCATCCGCTGAATCGATCCACTAAGACAAGAAGGTACCTGTACCCTTGGGTCCTGGGAAACTCCGTAAAGTCTATTTGCCACACCAATCCTGGGCCTGGGGTAGGTTCCAGGGTGGCTGGTGGCACTGCTACTCCTGGTCGAGGGTTATTCTTTTGGCAGATTAAACATTCAGCCTGTACCTGTGATGCTAGGGGTTTAAGTCTAGAGGTTAGAAAATATTTATTCATGAGCTGGGTAAGAGCCTCTCTGCCTGCGTGTGTAATGGTTTGATGCAGTTTCTGCAACACCGGTCGAATCAAGCCCTTGGGCAGGAGGATTTTTCCCTCTGTGGAATAAAGCCATCCCTCCTTTTCCCGAGACTGAGACTGTCAGCCAGGTTTCTGTCCTCTTGGGAGTACTGAGGGGCTGCAAGTTCCCCTACTGATGGGATGAGGGCATGCATTTGGGCATTCTCCTCAGTTGGTGATTTCAGGGTAGCAGCTCGCTTAGCTTCCCTGTCTGCTCTGGCATTGCCCTTGGTTACATCTTGATCTTCCCTTTGATGGGCTTTGCAATGCACCACTGCTACTGCTGAGGGGAGTTGTACTGCTTCTAACAGCCGGAGAATTTGAGACCCATACTTGACCGGAGAGCCTTGGGCTGTTAGCATTCCCCTTTTGCTTCCACAAACCAGCGTGAGCATGCAATACCCCAAAAGCATACTTTGAATCAGTAAAGATATTAACCCATTTGTCTTTTGCCAGCTCAAGGGCACGAGTCAGGGCCACTAGTTTAGCAAGCTGGGCAGATGTCCCTGCTGGTAAACTCTCAGCTTCCACAGTATCATGAAGAGACACAATAGCATAACCAGCCCTCCTTTGCCCATCCACAACAGTACTACTTCCATCTGTATACCATTCCAAGTCAGCATTTGGGAGTGGCTGATCTTTTAAATCTGGGCAGCTAGCATACTGAACATCTATGATTTCTAAACAGTCATGTTCCTGCTTCTCTGTCTCTGGTAGCAGTGTAGCTGGATTAAGAGAGGGGCAGATCTGTAGGTTGACTTCTGGATTCTCTAACAGCTTCGCCTGGTACCGAGCTACCCGAGCCTGTGTGAGCCAAAGACCACCCTTAGTGTCCAGCAAGGCTCGAACAATATGGGGAACATACACTGGCACAGTTCCTCCCAGTGTCAGCTTCCAGCTTCCCCAAGCACTAGAGCAGTAGCTGCGACCGCCCTCAAACAGGCTGGCCATCCCTTTGAAACTTGATCCAGTTGTTTAGAAAAGTATGCCACAGGACGCTTCCAGGCACCTAGTAACTGAAATGCCCTGTCCGCTTCTGGGGACCAGTGAAAAGGGGTAATGATCCGCACCCTTAACACATTCATACAGAGGTTTAGCCCACAGTCCAAACTCTGGAATCCATATTCTGCAAAAACCTGCCATGCCCAGGAATGCCCTAAGCCGTTTACGGTTGCTGGGGATGGGAACTTGGCAGATAGCCTCCTTTCTTTCATTTGAGAGCTGTCTCTCTCCCTGCCTGATGTGAAATCCCAGATATTGAACCTCTGAAAGAGCAATTTGGGCTTTGCTTTGAGATACCCTGTATCCTCGCAGTCCAATAAAGTTTAGGAGACTCACAGTAGCTGTGAGACAAGGGATTAGACCCACAGCAGCAATTAACAAGTCATCTACATATTGCAGCAGGAGGGCTCTGTCTGAATTATCCCACTCCCCCAAGTCTCTGGCCAAAGCCTGGCTGAACAGAATGGGGGAATTTTTAAATCCTTGAGCCAATACTGTCCAACCAAGCTGCTTTTTAACCCTTCGTTTGTCTTCATTATGCCTTGCAGTATTTTGCAGATCTCACAGTTGCTTGGGCACATTCAGGCCCCCCTTTCTCTTGGGGGTCAGCCAAGTCTTAGCTGTGAACACTGTCCTTGGATGAGCTTGCTAGCTGTATTTTCCTCTCAGTTAACTCATTCTGTGCTTTTTCCTCTTCCCTTTCTCAGCTTCTTCTAACTTCCAAAGGAACCTTCCACTCTTCACTCATACTCCTTTTCTCCAACCATTAACACATACTCATTGCCATCATACACCTTTCCAGTAACATAACTTCTGTGCAGAGCTTTGAAGCAACAAACCAGGATGAGCACACTCACTTCTGAGGATTCCTCTCTGTACAACCTCTGGTGTCCAATAGCTTTCCCTTTTAAACCTTAAATGCCTTCTCTGTCTTCCTTCTCCTTAGCCTTGGCTATAATCTGAATCCGCTCCACTTCAGACAACACGGTTCTCATAAGTATATTACAGTCATCCCAGTCAGGCTTATGGCTAGCTAGACATCCTTCAAAGATAGAAATGAACTTGCTTGGATTTGTTGAGAATTCTACTGCCTCTGCCTTGAAAAGCAGCCAGACGTACAGGGTTAAAAGCAACTGACACAAGATCCTGTGTTCCTGGACGGGCTACCACACTCTCAGTAATCAACGGATACAATCCCACTGGGGGGGTACTCTCTGAAGCCTGTGGGGGTGGAGGAGCCGAAGGGGACACCGATTCTGGCATTACAACAGTGGGAGGGTTCTGGGGTTTAGCAGCCAATACTACCGAGCCTGTCGGAGTCAAATGGCACTTGAGCAAAATATCAGTCCTATTTCTTAACACCATAAACGTATACGTATAGAGATATTCATTCCCTTTACCTGTTCTCTGACAAAACAAAAGCAACTGAAGGATCATGCTGTAATTAAGTGATCCTTCCGGTGGCCACCTTTCTTGGCACTCCAGCTGGTACTGAGGCCAATCAACTGTACAGAACCTTTTCAATTTACTTTTAATCAACTGATCAGATCCAAACACTTTCCAGTTCATCAGAATGCATTCTAAGGGTGTACACTGTACCCTGCCGGCTGTACTCTGTCCCTGCCCCATACTGAGGGAGACTCTGGGCGTCCCCAGGTCAAAACAGGCAGACACTGGGCGTCCCCAGGTCAAGACAGATAAAGTCCCCACTGGACTGTTCCTACCTTATCCAAGGGTCCAGTTCTGCACCGTCGCCCTATCCACGGGACTGGTTCCCCACCGTCGCCCGCAGCTGCTTCTCCACTGTCTGTGTGCGTTGCACCGTTGTGCCCTCCGGGGTCGAGCAAACCACGTCTCTGCCGAGGCCCCCAATGAAGTCACCGGTGAGCTCTGGGCGTCGGTCGTCGTCGTAATCCGTCGGCCGCCAGGAGGGATCCGGGCAAGGCTAAATTTCAGCCTCGAGCCCCACATTGGGCGCCAAAACTGTTGCCTGCCTAAAAGGCCTCGAGATATGGCAAACAGGGTTAGTTGCCCGGTGTGCTTGGCACCAATAAAGACACCGAGGGGAGAAAGCAAGCCAAGTTTATTTCAGAGCTCTGAAATGGCACTAGGAGACCAGCATGTTTCAAATCCAGTGCAACAAATACAAACAACTTTTACCTTTTATACCCCAAAACTGGTTGCATACATCTCTTTGTCTGGCTGTTCCCCCACCCCTCCCTTCCAGACAACTGTTACAATAAGCTCTACATAAGCTTGTGAGAAAACTTTCCCAGTCTCTGCGACCTTGGGTTAGATGCCTGCAAACTAACTACCCCTCCTCCTTATCTCTATTATTTCTGCTAGTGTGAGTGAAACTGCAGCCATCTGCTAGAAACGCTGACCAATACATTTCTGCTTCAGCCTGCCACAGAGCATATAAAGCAGTAAACACAGAAGTAGGTGAGAGTTCACA
>NW_020689952.1:0-3392 GCF_002925995.2 Terrapene triunguis
TACTTTTCAATGGTGCTGCAAGCACTGGTGGACCATCGGGGACGGTTTACAAACATCTACGTCGGATGGCCGGGCAAGGTTCATGACGCTCGCGTGTTCAGGAACTCTGGTCTGTTTAGACGGCTGCAGGAAGGTATTTACTTCCCGGACCACAAGATAACTGTTGGGGATGTGGAGATGCCTACAGTGATCCTCGGGGACCCAGCCTACCCGCTAATGCCCTGGCTCATGAAGCCCTATACTGGCGCCCTGGACACAGAAAAAGAACTGTTCAACTACCGGCTGAGCAAGTGCAGAATGGTAGTGGAGTGTGCTTTTGGCCGTCTCAAGGGGAGATGGAGAAGCTTACTCACTCGCTGTGATCTCAGCGAAACCAATATCCCCATCGTTATTGCAGCTTGCTGTGTGCTCCACAATCTGTGTGAGAGCAAGGGGGAGACCTTTATGGCGGGGTGGGAGGTTGAGGCAAATAGCCTGGCTGCTGATTACGCCCAGCCAGACAGCCGGGCGATTAGAAGAGCCCAGCGGGACGCGCTGTGCATCCGGGAGGCTTTGAAAGCCAGTTTCAAGGCTGAGCAGGGTACCCATTGACTTTTAAGTTTGTGGACACAGAAGCTGAACTTGCCCCCGTTTCTTTACCCAGTTGCCGTCGACTATCCTCTCCAATTACATACCCCCTTCACCCCCTTCCCAAAAAATAAAATCTGTTCTGTTTTGTTCATGGACACCGTTGTCTTTATTACTGTTTTCACGGGAATGTTTTAAACCTGGGACGCAGACTGTGGCGGGGAGCGGGTTTAGGGTTGTGATGCAAATGATGCTTCTAAACTCCAGGAATGACAGGCTCCGCGATGGTGGACTGGTTGTTTCAACGGAGCCTGCCAGCCCTCCTGGCCGGGACTGCGTGTATGTGTCGGCTATGTGACTGTCTTGCAGGGGGAGGAGGGTTACAGATCCCCTGCTGCGCGGCTCTGTGATCCAGGGTAAGGACCGCTGCATAAGATCTGTAACTGCCCTCCCCCGCCACCAAGTCACAGAGCAACACCACCGCCCCCACCACACAGAACATGAAAACCACCTCCCAGACTGACCAGGATAACTAGTCACTGCACTGTATATGTGCCCTGCTGCTGCACCTGCCCCCTGCTAAAGGTGACTGTCCTGTCCAATGACCAAGGCCCTTCCCCCCCCTCCAGACAGACTCCCCTCCAAAAGAAGAGGATGGAAACAGAAATGAACAGAAACGTATTCTTTATTAACAACCGCACATGGAACGGGGGGGTGAAACTTGGACGGGGTCTTGTGTGAGGCGGGTAGGAAAGGACTTTTCAAATTTTGGGGAATGAGAGCCTTCTAGTGGTAGAGCAGTCCGCAGGGGTGGAGTGAAATTTTTCCCGGCCCCTTCCACCCCTCCGTGTTTGGACTTTGGGTGAGGGGGGTATGGGACTTGGTGGCGGGGCAGGGCAGTTACAGAGAGACTGCAGCGGGGCTCTCTCCTCCTGCCTCCGGTCCTGCAGAACATCCACAAGGCGGCGGAGCGTGTCCGTTTGCTCCCTCATTAGTCCAAGCAGCGTTTGAGTAGCCTGCCTGTCCTCCTGTCGCCACCTCTCCTCCCGTTCAATGTTTGCCCGGTGCATTTGGGACAAGTTCTCCCTCCACTGTGTCTGCTGGGCTGCCTGTGCTCGGGAGCATTCCATTAGTTCAGCAAACATGTCTTCCCGTGTCCTCTTCTTCCTCCTCCTAATGTGCGCTAGCCTCTGGGCAGATGTGGCTGTGGGAATTGGAAAAAGGGAGTGAATTCCTGAGACAGAGCAATGTATCTGTGAACAGAGAACATAGTCTTTCTCTGTGAACAAGACCATGCAGAGCACCTATCACACGCGCACTGAGGACAAGGTCGAATTTTCGGCCCTCGCCTACAGTGCCTGCGGTCTTGCTGTGGCGAGCTGAGGAGCAGGGCAGGACACCGGACTTTGTCTAGATGGCAAACATGGTAAGCCGTAGACTTGTGGCCGCTTAAAACTTTAAGAGTGGCACTGGCCTCCTTTCACATAGAAAGCAATGCGAGTCTCTGCTGGCAGCAATCCTGCAAGCATGAACTCTGGCCCTGTCCCAGCCCCTCGCGGCTGTAAACCGCGTGGCTGTAAACCGGCGGTTGCAGTTCTGTAAAGGGACGGGCAAGCAGTCCCAATACTAACTTTCCCCTACCTAATTCACAGCAGGGAGTCATGCCTGACATCACCCTCCTGAAGGTCTCCGAGAGCCAGAAGGAGAAGATGCTCCGGGACAGCCTGCAGAAACCGGGGCCATTTGCTGCACTGCTGTGCAAGGCCATGATCCCGGAGTACCTGCTGGCGTTGTGGCAGGGAAACGTGTCCTACCACGGGGGGCCTAATAAGCTGTCCCTGCCCAGGAACCTGCTGATGAGGCTTGAAAAACACCTGCAGGAGGTGTATGAGGAGTTCTCCCCGGAGGATGTCGCCTCGATCCCCGGTTACATTGACCAGTTCTTGGCTTAGGTGCCCTTGGAGGGACAAATGACTGCAGGGTTTTGGGCACTATAATCATGAAGCGGACATTGTGAGATTTTTTTAAAATGGTTCGGACTATATATTGAGGCGCCCAAAGACGGAGTAATCATGATACACTTTGCACTGATTCCCCTTTTGTTTGACTTTCCTGTTTACATGTTTTTAAGCACTTTACCCACTGTTAATATTTTCAATCTTCCTGTTTTGTTGCAAATAAATGTTTACATGTTTTAAAGCACTTTAGCTACTGTTAATATTTTAAATATGCCAGTTATGTTGTAAATAAATGTTTGGATATTTAAAACACTTACTGCTTGATCCTTCCCCTGAATCTGTGTCTGGGGTAACGGCTGGGGAGGGTTGGTAGGGGATCTCTGTCAGGGTGATGAAGAGCTCCTGGCTGTCGGGCAAATCAGCGTTGTAAGCGCTGTCTACTGCCTCGTCCTCCTCATCTCCTTCCTCCTCTTCCCCGTCCGCTGAGGAACCGGCCGCGGACAATATCCCATCCTCAGAGTCCACGGTCAGGGGTGGGGTAGTGGTGGCGGCCGCACCTAGGATGGAATGCAGTGCCTCGTAGAAACGGGATGTGTGAGGCTGGGATCCGGAGCGTCCGTTTGCCTCTTTGGTCTTCTGGTAGCCTTGTCTCAGCTCCTTGATTTTCACGCGGCACTGCGTTGCATCCCGGCTGTAGCCTCTCTCTGCCATGGCTTTAGAGATCTTCTCATAGATCTTTGCATTCCGTCTTTTGGAGCGCAGCTCGGAAAGCACGGACTCATCTCCCCACACAGCGATGAGATCCAAGACTTCCCGATCCGTCCATGCTGGGGCCCTCTTTCTATTGGATTGCACGGCCATCTCTGC
>NW_020689953.1:0-4955 GCF_002925995.2 Terrapene triunguis
TGGAATGGATATGAGCAACACATCTCGAAGAACAACAGTTACAACGGTGAGTAACCGTCTTTTCTTCTTCGAGTGCTTGCTCATATCCATTCCAGTTAGGTGACTCCCAAGCCCCCACCTAGGAGGCGGGGTCGGAGTGACACGTTGCTGTGTGCAGAACCGCTGACCCGAAAGCAGCATCGTCTCTGGATTGTTGCACCAGCGCATAGTGAGTAGCGAACGTGTGGACCGATGACCACACTGCGGCTCTACAGATGTCCTGGATAGGGACTTGAGCTAGGAAGGCAGTCGAGGAGGCTTGGGCTCTCGTGGAATGAGCAGTGAGGCGTGGCGTCGGTACACCGGCCAGGTCGTAGCAAGCACGAATACAGGACGTGATCCAAGATGATAGGCACTGGGAAGAGACCGGTGAGCCTTTCATCCGGTCGGCCACTGCAACGAAGAGTTGCGTCGTCTTCCTAAATGGCTTTGTACGGTCGATATAGAAAGCCAGGGCCCTGCGAACGTCTAAGGAATGCAAACGCTGGTCTTGACGAGTAGCGTGCGGCTTCGGATGGAAGACTGGGAGGAATATGTCCTGATTTACGTGAAAAGGTGAGACCACTTTTGGAAGAAAGGCAGGGTGGGGGCGAAGCTGTACCTTGTCCTTGTGGAACACCGTGTAAGGGGGCTCGGATGTCAGCGCCCTGAGTTCCGAGACGCGTCGTGCTGAGGTGATGGCTACGAGGAAGGCTGTCTTCCAGGATAAGTACAGGAGTGAGCAGGTCGCCAATGGTTCAAACGGAGGCCCTGTGAGCCTGGAGAGCACGAGGTTGAGGTCCCACGTCGGAACGGGTTGGCGTTGCTGTGGGTACAGCCGGTCTAAGCCCTTGAGGAATCTAACGACCATCGGGTTAGAGAAGACCGAGGACGTGAGTTCTCCTGGGTGGAAAGCGGAAATAGCGGCGAGGTGAACCTTGATTGAGGATGTCGCCAAGCCCTGCTGTCTTAGGGACAGGAGGTATTCCAGTATGCAGGGGATAGGTGCCTGCAAGGGAGAAGTAGCTCGTTGCTCACACCAACAGGAGAACCGCTTCCACTTGGCTAGATAAGTGGTCCGCGTAGAGGGCTTTCGACTTCCCAGCAGAACCTGCTGGACGGCCTGCGAGCACTGCCGCTCTGTTCGACTCAACCATGGAGCATCCACGCCGTGAGGTGGAGGGACTGTAGGTCGGGGTGACACAACCGGCCGTGGTCCTGGGAGATGAGGTCCCGACTCAAGGGGAGCGTGATCGGCGTTCGTACTGAAAGTTCCAGCAGTGTGGTGTACCAGTGCTGCCTCGGCCAAGCGGGGGCGACTAGAATCACCCGTGCATGATCCCTGCGGATCTTGAGCAGTACCCTGTGGACCAGCGGAAATAGAGGGAAGGCGTAGAACAGGTGGTCCTTCCATGTTAGAAGGAAGGCGTCTGACCGAGAGCCCGGGGCTCGTCCGTGCAGGGAGCAGAATACCTGGCACTTCCTGTTGGCCCGAGATGCGAAGAGGTCGACCTGGGGAAATCCCCACCTCTGGAAGACGGAATAGATGACGTCCGGGCGAATTGACCACTCGTGTGTCTGGAAGGACCTGCTGAGACGGTCCGCCAACGTATTCTGGACTCCAGGAAGGAAGGATGCCGTAAGATGTATCGAGTGGGCGATGCAGAAGTCCCACAGGCGAATGGCCTCTTGACATAGGAGCGATGAGTGGGCTCCGCCTTGCTTGTTGATGTAGAACATTGCCGTGGTGTTGTCGGTGAGAACCAACACGCAACGGCCCTGTAGGAAGTTGAGGAACGCCTGGCAAGCTAGGCGCACCGCCATCAGCTCTCTGACGTTGATGTGGAGGGCTAGTTGGGCCACGGACCAGAGGCCCTGGGTATGGTGCTCTCCGAGGTGAGCGCCCCATCCTAGAGATGAAGCATCCGTGACTAGGTGGAGGGAGGGTTGTGGGGCGTGAAAGGGTACTCCTGCACAGACCACCGTACGATCCGTCCACCAGGTGAGGGAGGCCAGGATCGAGGCCGGAACCGTGACCACCATATTCAGGTCGTCTCGATGAGGACAGTAGACCGATGACAGCCAAGCCTGCAGTGGGCGAAGTCGTAGCCTGGCGTGCCTGGTTACGTAGGTGCACGAGGCCATGTGGCCCAATAGGGCAAGGCAAGTTCTTATGGTGGTGATTGGAAAAGTCCTGAGTCCTTGAATGACGCTTAGGATGGTATGAAAGCGGCTGTCGGGGAGGATGGCTTGGGCGCGTCTGGAGTCCAGGACTGCTCCGATAAACTCTATCCTCTGAGTTGGTACCAGGGTGGACTTTTCTCTGTTGAGTAGAATGCCCAACTCGTGGAAAGTGTGTGTCACCATGCGGACATGAGCCTGCACTTGGTCCCTGGTGTGGCCGCGTACCAGCCAGTCGTCCAAGTATGGGAACAGCTGTATCCCTTGTCGACGAAGGAAGGCCGCGACGACTGCCAGACACTTTGTGAACACCCTGGGAGCCGAGGACAAGCCGAAGGGAAGGACTGCAAATTGGTAGTGCACTGTGCTTACTACAAATCGCAGGAAGCGCCTGTGAGGCGGATAGATCGCTATGTGAAAATAAGCGTCCTTCATGTCGAGGGCGGCGAACCAGTCTCCAGGATCCAGTGAAGGGATGATGGTCCCCAATGATACCATGCGGAACTTCAACTTTACTATGAATTTGTTGAGTCCGCGCAAGTCTAAGATGGGCCGTAGACCCCCTTTTGACTTGGGGATCAGGAAGTAGCGGGAGTAAAACCCCCTGCCCCTTAGCTCCGATGGAACCTCCTCTATGGCCCCCATAGCAAGGAGCCCAAAAACCTCCTGTGTAAGGAGTTGCTCGTGAGAAGGGTCCCTGAAGAGGGACGGGGAAGGGGAGTGGGGGGGGGGGGCGAGGAAAATTGGAGGGCGTATCCCCTCTCCACCGTGCGAAGGACCCAGCGGTCCGAGGTTATACGGGACCAAGCACGGTGGAAGCGGGAGAGGCGATCCCGGAAGGGGGGAGTCGGATCCTGGATACAGGCCGAGGTGCCATCCTCGACCGCACCTTCAAAAGTTTTGCCTAGGCCCTGAAGGTGGCCTAGGCTGTCCCTGGTTTTGACCAGGTTGAGGGCCGGTCGACCTCCGCCTGCCTCCTCGACCCCGCCGCCTGGCAAAGTCCTGTCTAGGACGAGGCGGGGGAGGGTAAAATCTCTGCGGCGGCGGCCGGAAGGGTCTGCGCTGAGGCCCCGGGACATGCATCCCCAGGGAGCGCATCATCGTCCTCGAGTCCTTGAGGTTTTGGAGCCTCGCGTCCGTTTTCTCTGAGAAGAGGCCCTGGCCCTCAAACGGCAGATCTTGAAGAGTCTGCTGCAGCTCCGGTGGCAAGCCAGACACCTGGAGCCAGGAGAGTCGCCGCATGGCTATCCCGGAAGCCAGGGTTCTAGCAGCCGAGTCCGCAATATCAAGTGAGGCTTGTAAGGAGGTGCGCGCCACCCGCATACCCTCCTCTACCAAAGCCCCAAACTCCTCCCTCGATTCCTGGGGAACCAGCTCCTTGAATTTCCCCATCGAGGACCAGGAGTTGAAGGAGTAGCGGCTCAGGAGCGCCTGTTGGTTGGCCGCTCGGAATTGGAGCCCCTCCGCAGAGTAGACCTTGCGTCCGAACAAGTCGAAGCGCTTAGCGTCCTTCGACTTGGGCGCAGCGGCCTGCTGGCCATGGCGCTCCCGTGCATTCACCGATGATACCACCAGTGAGCACGGCTGGGGCTGGGTATAGAGGTATTCATGGTCTTTGGAGGGAACAAAGTACTTCCGCTCCACCCCTCTGGCCGTGGGTGGAATCGAGGCCGGGGTTTGCCAGATGGTGGTGGCATTGGCTTGAATAGTCGGGATCAGCGGTAACGCCACCCGAGAGGGAGCGTCCGCTGAAAGGATGTTTACAATGGGGTCGTGAACCTCCACAATCTCCTCCATTCGGAGGTCCATATTGCGTGCCACCCTTCGCAAGAGGTCCTGGTGCGCTTGCAGGTCAATAGGAGGCGGACCCATGGCGGATGTGCCCGCTACAGCCTCATCGGGGGAGGAGGAGGAGGATCCCCCCGGTGGCAAGGGGTCCAAGGGTGGTTCCTGCTCCAGGTGCTCCTGTAGGTGAACATCAGCAGCCCCTGGGACCAGGGCCTCCACCGGAGTGGGCACCGGCGCCTCCATACCACCTGGTGGAGGGCGGGAGATGGTGGCCTCCGGGACCCTGGGCTCGGAGCGTGCCGAGCGGGACGCAGAAGGAGGGGCGCCTTGCGCCTGATGGTAGGCCCACGGCGTCCAGAAGGACCAATGCGCAGGAGCTTGCGTAGGGTCCTCCGCCGTCTCCTGCAGGTGGGTGGCCTCCGCATCCGAGGAACGGGACGCCGACCTCGATGGCCACGGCGGTGCCGAGCGCACTGACACCGGCACCGGATGGTACGGTGCCGATCGGTGCCGGTCGTAGGGCGATCTGTCCCTGCCCGGTGCCGGGGAACGGTGCCGAGATCTAGATCGGGATCGGTGCCGGTAGTCTCTTCGGTGCCGAGAGCCCGATCTGGAGCGGGACGAAGATCTTGAGGAGGCCCGGTACCGGGAGCGGCCTCTCGAGCCCGAGCGGCGCTCGTACCGGTGCCGGGAGCTCCGCCTCGAGCCCGAGCGGTGCCGGTCGTCGCGACGGTGCCGGGATCTGGAACGGCGTCGCGAAGGTGATCGGTGCCGCGAGTACGACCGGTGCCGAGGTGACATTCGGCGCCGGGACTCCGAGCGGCGTCGGGACGTGCTCCGGGACCTCGAACGGTGCCGCAAGTCTGGAGCTGGAGACGGCGGGCGCAGCAGGGCAGGCTTGCCCCTGGACTGCAGCTGGCGCGGAGCAACCGGTGCCGGGAGGTGTGACGGCCCCGGTTCGGTGAAGG
>NW_020689954.1:0-2058 GCF_002925995.2 Terrapene triunguis
TTCCGGGGTAGGGCGATCTTAGTGGGCCCTCCGTGGTAGCAGACATGTCCCCTCCACGCCACAATCAGGTACTCGGGGATCATGGACCGACATAGCATGGCGGCATACGGCCCCGGTTTCTGCATGCTTTCCAGCAGCATGCGTTCTCTCTGGGTGTCCGGGATCCTCAGGAGGGTGATGTCGCTCATGACGCCCTGCTTTGAATTAGGGAGGGGAATGTTAGTATTGGGACTGCTTTACAGCCACGCGGTGGAGGGAGAGGGGCAGCATACAGGGATCTTTCCCTGGGACAGCCGCGAGGGGGTGGGACAGGGGCAGAGTTGATGCTGTCCTGATTGCTGGCAGCAGAGACTGGCATTGCTTTCAATGTGAAAGGAGGCCAGTGCTACTGCTGGAGTTTTAAGCAGCCACAAGTCTGCGGCTTACCATTATTGCCCGCTCCAGAAGTTCAGGTCTCCAGCCACAGTTCTCTGAACACTCCAAGACCTCCGCAAGTCCACAGGCACTGAAGGCGACGGCCGAAAATTCGACCTTGTCCTGAGTGCGCATGTGAGAGGTTCAGTGCATGGTCTTGTTCACAGAGAAAGACTAGGTTCTTTGTATACAATTTCATTTATCTGTCTCAGGAATTCACTCCCTTTTTACAATTCACACAGACACATCTGCGACTGTCTCCCAACCCAGCCTGTCAGCACAGTCCCAGAGGCTAGCGCAGATTAGGCGGAGGAAGAAGAAGACGCGTGAAGACATGTTCTCAGAACTAATGGGCTGCTCCCGAGCCCAGGCAGCCCAGCAGACACAGTGGAGGGAGAACTTGTCACAAATGCACCGAGCAGTCATGGAACGGGAGGAGAGGTGGCATCAGGAGGACCAACAGGCTACTGAAAAGCTGCTTGGACTAATGAGGGAGCAAACGGACACGCTCCGGCGCCTTGTGGATGTTCTGCAAGACCGGAGGCAGGAGGACAGAGCCCCGCTGCAGTCTATCTGTAACCGCCCTCACCTGCCACCAAGTCCCACACCACCCTCACCCAAACTCCAAAGAAGGAGGGGCGGCAAGGGCCGTTAAAACTTTCAGTCAACCCCTGCAGACTGCTCTAGCACTAGAAGGCTGACATTCCCCAAAATTTCATAAGTCCTTTCCCACCCACCTCACAGAAGCCCCCGTCCAAGTTTCACACCCCACGTTTCATGTCTGGTTCGCAATAAAATGTTTGTTTCTCTCCATTACTGTTTCAGTCAGGTTCTTTTGAGGGAGAGTCTGTCTGGAGGGGGGGAAGGGGCTTGGTAATTGGGCAGGACAGTGACCTTTAGCAGGGTACAGAGGCGGTGTCAGGTCCAGCATCAGGACACATACACAGTGCAGTCACTGGTTACCCTGGTCAGTCTGGGAGGTGTTTTTCATGTTCTCCATTGAAATAACCAGTCCACCAGTGCGGAGCTTGTCATTCCGGGAGTTTAGAAGCATCATTTGCATCAGAACACTGAACCCGCCCCCCCGCCACAGTCTGCGTCCCCGGTTTAAAATATTCCCGCGAAAACAGCAATACAGACAACGCTGTTCATTAACAAAATCGAAATGATTTTATTTTTTGGGAAGGGGAAGGGGGTGAAGGGGGTATGTAACTGGAGAGGATAGTCAAAATGAACTGGGTAAAGAAACGGGGGCAGGTTCAACTTTTCTGTCCACAAACTGAAAAGTCACTGGTTGCCCTGCTCACTCAGGAACCTAGCTTTCAAAGCCTCCCGGATGCACAGGGCGTCCCGCTGGGATCTTCTAATGGCCCGGCTGTCTGGCTGGACGTAATCAGCAGCCAGGCTATTTGCCTCTAGCTCCCACCCCGCCATAAAGGTCTCCCCCTTGCTCTCACACAGATTGTGGAGCACACAGCAAGCTGCAATAACGATGGGGATATTGGTTTCACTGAGATCACAGCGAGTGAGTAAGCTTCTCCATCTCCCTTTGAGACGGCCAAAAGCACACTCCACCACCATTCTGCACTTGCTGAGACGGTAGTTGAACAGTTCTTTTTCTGTGTCCAGGGCGCCAGTATAGGG
>NW_020689954.1:2158-6145 GCF_002925995.2 Terrapene triunguis
TGCTCTCACATAGATTGTGGAGCACACAGCAAGCTGCAATAACGATGGGGATATTGGTTTCACTGAGATCACAGCGAGTGAGTAAGCTTCTCCATCTCCCTTTGAGACGGCCAAAAGCACACTCCACCACCATTCTGCACTTGCTGAGACGGTAGTTGAACAGTTCTTTTTCTGTGTCCAGGGCGCCAGTATAGGGCTTCATGAGCCAGGGCATTAGCGGGTAGGCTGGGTCCCCGAGGATGACTGTAGGCATCTCCACATCCCCAAGAGTTATTTTGTGGTCTGGGAAGTAAATACCTTCCTGCAGCCGTCTAAACAGACCAGAGTTCCTGAATACGCGAGCGTCATGAACCTTGCCCGGCCATCCTACGTAGATGTTTGTAAACCGTCCCCGATGGTCCACCAGTGCTTGCAGCACCATTGAAAAGTAGCCCTTTCTATTGATGTACTGGCTGGCCTGGTGGTCCGGTCCCAGGATAGGGATGTGAGTCCCATCGATAGCCCCACCGCAGTTTGGGAATCCCATCGCGGCAAAGCCATCTATGATGACCTGCGCGTTTCCCAGGGTCACTACCTTTGGGAGCAGTACCTTCACGATTGCCTTGGCTACTTGCATGACAACAACCCCCACGGTAGATTTGCCCACACCAAAGTGGTTCGCGACTGACCGGTAGCTGTCCGGCGTTGCAAGCTTCCAGAGGGCTATGGCCACTCGCTTCTGGACAGTGAGGGCTGCTCGCATGCGGGTGTCCTTGCGCTTCAGGGCAGGGGACAGCAACTCACAAAGTTCGAGGAAAGTCCCCTTCCGCATGCGAAAGTTTCGCAGCCACTGGGATTCATCCCAGACCTGAAGCACTATACGGTCCCACCAGTCCGTGCTTGTTTCCCGGGCCCAGAATCGCCGTTCAACAAAATCCACATGCCCCATTGCCACCGTGATGTCCTGGGCGCTGGGGCTCGTGGTTTCTGACAGCTCTGTGCCACTCTCCGACTTCAGGCTCTCACGGCGGTGCCGTAGCCTCCTCGCCCGATTTCTCTGCATCTGCCTCAGGGAAAGGTGTATGATAAGCTGCGAGGTGTTGAGAACGGCCACAAGTGCAGCGATGGTCGCAGCGTGATCCATGATCGCAGTGCTGTGGCGTCCGCGCTGTCACTGACCAGAAAAGTGCGCGAACTGATTTCCCGCCGGCGCTTTCATGGAGGGAGGGAGGGCGTTAGTGACGGACGGATGACGACAAATTTTTTTTACCCAGAAGGCATTGGCGGCTCGACCCAGAATTCCGATGGGCAGCGGGGACTGCGGGAACTGTGGGATAGCTGCCCACAGTGCACCGCTTCCAATATCGACGCTCGCCCCGTTAGTGTGGACTCACAAAGTCGAATTACTGTCCTTAGTGTGTCCTTAGTGTGGACACACACGTTCGACTTTGCAATATCGATTCCACATATTCGATTTAAGTAAAATCGAATTACCCTCGTAGTGTAGACATACCCTTAGAGATGCCCCCTGAAGCCTTATTAGTGGGAACATTCAGCACAGAACCCTGGGCTTATATCAGTCTTCATGATGTGGGTGCGATTCGCCTTGAAGTGTTATGGGCCGTACTGGTTCTGTTTGGACCAGGACTTAGCCCTGTTATTCCGAACCTTACTGAATAGCTCCTTACAAAGCACGCTGCAACCCCAGCTCTTCCTTGGCATTGCAGGGAATAACAGGAAGGGAAACGTTGCTAGTTCGGGGATAAAAGGCATGAAGGCCACACAACCGCACTGACACCTTTCGATTTCCTTCATGCATTGAACCGGACAGGTTACGCAAGCCTGCCAGCGTGTCTTCCCATCTGTCTCCGTCCACCACTCCCACTCTGCACAAAGCTCTCTTCCTCTTTCTTCTTTTTGGATTCACACAGGATGTGCCACTTGGTTGCAGACCCAAAGTTTCCTTCCCTTGAGAAAATGCTCGAGAGAGGCGCCACTAGGTTCCTCGGCGCTACGCTTTCCCACCTTCAACCCTGGGCGTAAGCCTTTGTATGTCTCTCGAAACCAGACTCATAAAACCCAGCTCACTGAATGCCCGAACGTCGGGACACCGTGCAGCTAAGCCTCTCCCATTAAGTCTTTCCGTTTTCACATGGCATTAAAAAGTTTACAGGACACATGAGCCTCTTCAATTTGCAAAAGAACCTTTTGGGTCCCAAAGATATAAACAAGCTGTTAAAGTGAACTAAAGAAATTAGCAGCTTGTTGTGACACTGGGTTACTAGGAGCCTTGAGTGAATACTCCAAGACTCAGCATTAAGGTAACAAAAAGGAAGCATTCATTGAATATGTCCAACTAGGCTGGAGGTCTACAAGGTACGTGATTGAGCAAGTCCAAATATCCCATCCCAACCTGCACTGGGTCTGGCGGAAAATCTGGGAACGATTGTTTAGGTGCTGTCTTTTCTTTGGTGGTTCCATAGTCGTGGTCAGGAACTTGGAAGGCCGGTCTTTCTAATTCTTTCCCAAGGGATTTTCTGTGATCCTAGTTAGACAGTAGAATACTATTAATGTACATCATTTTCTTTAGTGCTGGTAAAAGGCATCGGATTGTCACAGCTGCTGACTGAAGCCCCTTATTGAGCTCCAGAGCAGGGACACAGCATGGACAGCGGCAGTGCCAGCATCCTCTATCACATGGCCTGGAGGTCAGATGGAGTTTGGTCCCTGGCTTTTCTGCTACGGTTGCCCCAAAAGGTGCCAGTTAGAGCCAGCTGTCAAGCATCAGTCTGTGGGATGTGGACACCAGTCCATTAGGAGCTGGATAGAGGCTTCTAAAGTTCTTTCATATGATCTGCTGGCATTACATAGGACTGCAATGTTTTCAGGTTAGGAGGCGGGTGCCAGTTCTTCTAACTCCATCCCATGATGCAGGGCTTCACCTTTGCTTGCAGCGACAGCGCAGAGCACTCTGGGAACAGGTGCGTCAGGAGGGTTGGAATGCACAGGTGCAAGGACACTGATGAGGTGCGCTGTGAGTGGACACGTCAAAATGCTCCTGTCAGACACAGTGTTTCTACGGGGACATGCACTAAGCCACTGCAAGGAGGAGTCAAAAACCCACCCATCGTATGCTATCCAAGTCTCTGCAGGTGATGAGGCACCTACCCCAGAAAAGGTTAATGTGGCCCTGAAAAGCCAGTTAACACCCCTGGTTGCACCTGGAGGGTTGGTCAGGCTGGGAAGGAGCTGGGTGGTTTCTATAAAGAGAGGGAGCACAGAGTAGAAGGTGGCTTAAGGGAGAGGGGGAAAGGACTCTGTAGTCCCTCTCTGGGGAGCAGCGGAGCTTCAGGAGGGAGTTTCCACCCTGGCCCTGAAGGGAGAGGAGAAAGTGGGCCTCAAAGCAGGTCAAGCCAGAGGCAGAAGGCCTTGGGGGTAGGACAGAGTGGAAGGTTTAGAGTAGAAGCAAGACACCCAGGAGGTAACCCCAGATAGTCAGCGTTCTGCAGAAGAAAGGAGAGGTGGGGAAAACCCAGGATGGATTAAGGGTTCAAGCCCAGAAAAGGGGTCGAAGTTGCTTGTGGCTTGTGTTTCGCTGTCGAGCTTGGCTAAAAGACTCCAGGGAGAAGCCGTGGGGGTCACTGCTCTGCCAGCAGAGTAGAGTGGAAGGGGAGCCCGAGGAGATGCCAGATTGATGACTCATGTCAAATGGGACACTGTCTGTTTGGGATGTTAATGCCCCAGAAAGGGAGAGACGTAGAGGCCTGGTCGGAGGTCTGAGTCACGAGGACAGAGACCACCGCTGGGCCCGGCTGTTGGAAGGGGGTGCTAGACTGAGAGCCGATGCCCAGCAACGAAGCTTACGGTGCGTGAACTCTTCCGCTCTGCAACAGCTTCTTGTTTCACCGACAACGAGGTGAATCAGGAGTAATTCCACTGAAGTCCCTGTGAGAAGAGACTCAGGGTATGTCTACACTACGAGGGTAATTCGATTTTACTTAAATCGAA
>NW_020689955.1:0-1755 GCF_002925995.2 Terrapene triunguis
CCACCTCTGTCCCCTTAATTAAATTTCCGTATTTCAACCAGGTTACCATGAGCGATATCACTCTCCTGAGGATTACACAGAAAGATAAAGAACGGATGTTGCTTGAATGCCAGCAAACACCGGGACCATACGCTGCCAGGCTTTGTCAGGCAATGATACCAGATTACTTGCTGCAATCATGGCGTGGTCAAGTGTCCTACCATGGAGGACGGAATAAGGCTGCACTGCCCAGAAACCTTGTGGCAAGGGTTTTGGAGTACCTCCAGGAGAGCTTCATGGAGATGTCCCTGGAGGATTTCCGCTCCATCCCCAGACACGTTAACAGACTTTTCCAGTAGCTGTACTGGCTGCGAATGCATCCCAAGTCCTCAGGGCAAAGTAATCATTAAAAACCCTTGCTTTTAAAACAAGTTTTATATTTTAAAAGGTAAACTCACCTGAGGTCCCTTCCATGGGGTCGTGGTCTTGGATACTGGCTTGGGAGGGTACTTCAGTCAGGCTGAGAAAAAGATCCTGGCTGTTGGGGAGAACGGAGTGCTGGGTGCTCTCCGCAAGCTCGTCCTCCTCCTCCTCTTCCCCCTCCGCAGAATCCTCAGGTGTAGCTGATGAGATTATCCCCGCCTCGGAATCCACGGTCAGAGGTGGGGTAGTGGTGGCGGCCCCCCCTACAATTGCATGCAGCTCGGCGTAGAAGCGGCATGTCCGCGGCTCTGACCCGGAGCGACCGTTTGCCTCCTTTGTTTTTTGATAGGCTTGTCTGAGCTCCTTGACTTTCACGCGGCACTGATCTGAGTCCCTATTGTGGCCTCTCTCCATCATGCCCTTGGAGATTTTTTCAAAAGTTTTGGCATTTCGTCTCTTTGAACGAAGTTCTGCTAGCACTGAATCCTCTCCCCATATAGCAATCAGATCCAGTACCTCCCGTACGGTCCATGCTGGTGCTCTTTTTCGATTATCAGCCTGCATGGTTACCTGTGCTGATGAGCTATCTGTGGTCACCTGTGCTCTCCACGCTGGGCAAACAGGAAATGAAATTCAAATGTTCGCGAGGCTTTTCCTGTCTACCTGGCCAGTGCATCCGAGGTCAGATTGCTGTCCAGAGCGGTCACAATGGTGCACTGTGGGATAGCTCCCGGAGGCCAATACCATCGAATTGCGGCCACACTACCCCTAATTCGAACTGACAAAATCGATTTTGGCACTACTCCGCTCGTCGGGGTGGAGTACAGAAATCGATTTTAAGCACCCTTTATTTCGAACTAAATGGCTCCGTTGTGTGGACGGGTGAAGGGTTAATTTGAATTAACGCTGCTAAATCCGAATTAAAGTCGTAGTGTAGACCAGGCCATAGATAAACATTATTTGGGGGGAAGAGTGAACATGGTTTTTGTAAAGGGAAATCATGCCTCACGAATCTACTAGAATTCTTTCAGGGAGTCAACAAGCATGTGGATAAAGGTGATCCAGTGCATATAGTGTACTTAGATTTTCAGAAAGCCTTTGCCAAGGTCCCTCACCAAAAGCTCTGAAGCAAAATGGGATAAGATGGAAGGTCCTCTCTGGGATAGGTAACTGGTTAAAAGGCAAGAAAGAAAGGGTCTGACTAAATGGTCAGTTTTCAGAATGGAGAGAGGTAAATAGTGGTGTCCCCCAGGGGTCTGTACTGGGACCAGTACTATTCATCATACTCCTATGTGATCTGGAAAAAGGGGTAAACAGTGAGGTGGCAACATTTGCAGATGATACAAACCAACT
>NW_020689955.1:1855-5800 GCF_002925995.2 Terrapene triunguis
GAATTTATTTGGGCATAAGCTTTCATGAGCTAAAACCCACATCCGATGAAGTGGGTTTCAGCCCATGAAAGCTTATGCCCAAATAAATGTGTTAATCTCTAAGGTGCCACAAGTAAACCAACTCAAGTTAGTTAATGCCAAAAGAGACTGCAAAGTGTGGCAAAGGGATCTCACCAAACTAGGTGACGGGGCAACAAAATGGCAGATGAAATTCAATGTTGATAAATGCAAAGTAATGCACATTGAGAAACATGATCCCAACTCTACATCTAAAATGATGGGGTCTAAATTAGCTCTTACAACTTAAGAAAGAGATCTTGGAGTCATTGTGGATAGTTCTCTGAAAACATCCACTCAATGTGCATCGGCAGTCAAAAAAGCGAACAAAATGTTGGGAAATCATTAGGAAAGGGAAAGGGATTGTTACCCCAAAATCTCTGTGTGGAATAATAAGGAGGTGACATATACAACAGGTTCAACTCCTACCAGCATCTATCAGCTGGGAGAATTAGAAATCTGTGTGCCTCCCGCCCATGTTGCATTGAAATAAAGGATAGAAAGAATATAACCTTAAACAGAAAGCAGATTTATTAAGGGATAGATACAACTGGGGGAAGATTCACTATGGGGAACACTACAAATACCCATGAATAGATTCCAGCAAGGGGGCATAAAGCCCAGACCCTTAAACTGTCCCTTGGCTAAACTAATAAATGTCCAAAAAATAATTACTGTCTCTCTTCTAGCTGCAGGTGGAGGACACTGGCAACGGATGGTCCGTCTCAGGATCTCTGGAACATCGGAGGATCTGGCTCTCTACTGCCCAAGCAGGAGATCAACAGATCTGAGCGGATAGCACAGCCTTCACTGGATCCTTTGGTGGATTACAGGAGTCAGGTAAGTATCAGAGTCCTTGACAGATGTTAGTAAGCGAAGTCTTGATCTAATGCCACACAAAGAACCTGGACATGGCTGCCTCAATGGTGGACAGCGCCTGCATCACCACTAACAGTCCCTTATACGCTGTCTGAGGCGCGCATTCCTGAGGCACACTCTGACAGGCACCGCTCCCAACCGGTTCCCACCAGTTCTCTGTCCCTCGGGTTCCGTGAGGAAAACAGAGTTTTGGCGGGAAAATGCCATGAAGAAAGGGTACCATACGGCGTTCAAACCCTTCCTATCATATGTGCCATCTTGAATTTCTAAACTCCATTTTGAATTGCAGCAACATTCCTAACAGAATATGACCATGTACCAAAATCACCTTACAGGATAGGTAAGAAGACAGAAATGTAATATTGCCTCTCAATAAATCCATGGTATGCCCCATCTTGAATACTGGAGCTGGTCTGAAAAAGATATCCTGGAATTGGAAAAGGTACAGAAAAGGGCAACCAAAATTATTAGGGATATGGAACAGCTTCCGTATGAGATGAAATTAATAAGACTGGGTGGAGATTTCAGCTTGGAAAAGAGGTGACTAAGGGGGATATGATAGAGGTCTATAAAATGGTGACTGGTATGGAGAAAGTAAATAAGGAAGTGTTATTTACTCCATCTCATAACACAAGAACTAGAGTGAATAGGCAGCAGGTTTAAAACCAAAAAAGGGAGTATTTCATCACAGAACACACAGTCAACCTGGGGAAACTCTTTGCTAGAGGATGTTGTGAAGGCCAAGACTATAACAGAGTTCAACAAAGAACTAAATAAGTTCATGGAGGATAGGTCCATCATTGGCTATTAGCCAGGATGGGCAGGGATACAAAACCATGCTCTTGAAGTGTCCCTAGCCTCTGTTTGCCAGAAGCTGGGAATGGGCGACAGGGGATTCGCTTGATGATTACCTGTTCTGTCGATTCCCTCTGGGGCACCTGGCATTGGCCACTGTGGGAGGATAGGATTCTGGGCTGGATGGACCATTGGTCTGATCCAGTATGGCTGTTCTTATGACCAACAGAGGGCAGACCCAACCAGCAATATGTATATTTGGTGCACTGAAAGGGTTAACTTTCCAAAGCTGACCAAAATGATTAGTGAAAATGTTTTGGAGCAAAAGAATTAAACAGAACAATGTGAATGAAAATTGGGAGCTATTGTTTAAGGAGCTTGTTAGATGGGGCATAACCCCCATTACATAATTAGCTGAGCTTGCAATGGCCTTCCACTCAACTCGCTGACATTTCTCTGTCTGTAAATGTGGTAACCGTTTTTAAATCTAGATCCAATCAATTACAACATGTCAGGGAACATTTTAGGCATCAATGGTCTGATCATTGGGTTGATGGCGGTAAACAAGAGATTCCCATACGGCTCCCACCCTCCCTCTCTCTCTCTCTCTCAATGTCTCCCCCCCCCCCCCCCCCCGCCAACAGCCACCCTCATCCTCTCTCCCCTTTCTGCCCCTGCATCCTCTGCAAACTTTCAAAGACGGATGCCTCGTGATGGCATTCGCTTGTGGGGATGTTGCCTAGTGGTCAAGGTTTCAGCCCTTCGACATGCGGAGGGGAAGGGCGCGGCAGATGGTGGGGGAGCCCAGGGCCTCCCACAGGGTCTCACCCAGGCCACTCTGAGGGCAACACAAGGGTGTGACACTTCCTACCAGCCAGTTAGTGTCCAAAGTTCAGAGTTTATCACAGGAGGCTCTGAAGGGTGTCAGCTCACTGCTTGGCACCTCTTCACAGCTGGGCGTGGCATGGCAGCTCTCTCCCTCTTGTGGTGGCAGCTGCCTCTGTAATGCTGACAGACCCTGGTTGTTGGGACCTCTGGAGCTTAGTGCATGAGCCTCTACAGCATGAGCTAAAAGCCAACTGGCTGTTAGCTAAGACTGTAGAGCAGACTCATTTTATCTTTCTCTCTAAGTGGTCTCGGTGCCACTAGATGGGACACACCACCACACCCAGAAGGTGTGTGGGTTACATACTTCCCCTAGCTGAGGAAGCGCGTCCTGAGCTTCAGAGACTTCCCAGTTGAAATCCCAGATGACCCCTGTAACGATGCAGCCTCTGGTGGGACACTACTGAGAGTATCAATTCAGGACAAATTGCTTGGAGCAGGACAGTCACAGCCCAAGGCTGGGTGTCCTTTACTATTAAGGCACACCAAACCAGCCAAACAGAAAGGACTTTGGTTTTACCCCACTGGCTAACCAGAAGTCATACAAGCAATTCCCTCAGATACCCCAGTTCCCTTGTATCACCACCAGCATCACTCCTTATGAGGATGAATGGTTATGAAAACCAATACCAATGCAGAAAAGGACCTAGGGGTTACAATGGACGAGAAGCTGTATATGAGTCAACAGTGTGCCCTTGTTGCCAAGAAGGCTAACGGCATTTTGGGCTGTATAAGTAGGGGCATTGCCAGCAGATCGAGGGACGTGATCATTCCCCTCTATTCGACATTGGTGAGGCCTCATCTGGAGTACTGTGTCCAGTTTGGGGCCTCACACTACGAGAAGGATGTGGAAAAATTGGAGAGAGTCCAGCGGAGGGCAACAAAAATGATTAGGGGGCTGGAGCACATGACTTATGAGGAGAGGCTGAGGGAACTAGGATTGTTTAGTCTGAAGAAGAGAAGAATGAGGGGGGATTTGATAGCTGCTTTCAACTATCTGAAAGGGAGTTCCAAAGAGGATGGCTCTAGACTGTTCTCAGTGGGAGCAGATGACAGAACAAGGAGTAATGGTCTCAAGTTGCAGTGGGGAGGTTTAGGTTGGATATTAGGAAAAACTTTTTCACTGGAAGGGTGGTGAAGCACTGGAATGGGTTACCTAGGGAGGTGGTGGAATCTCCTTCCTTAGAGATTTTTAAGGTCAGGCTTGGCAAAGCCATGGCTGGGATGATTTCGTTGGGGATTGGTCCTGCTTTGAGCAGAGGGTTGGACTAGATGACTTGGTGAGGTCTCTCCCAACCCTGATATTCTATGATTCTATGATTCTAATAC
>NW_020689956.1:0-6015 GCF_002925995.2 Terrapene triunguis
TTATCTGTATTTAGTTTGATTAGGCATAGATTTGCGCATTTTATTTTATTTTGCTTGTGACTTACTTTGTTCTGTCTGTTACTACTTGGAACCACTTAAATCCTACTGTCTGTATTTAATAAAATCACTTTTTATTTAGTAATTTACTCAGAGTATGTATTAATACCTGGGGGAGCAAACAGCTGTGCATATCTCTCTATCTGTGTTATAGAGGGCGAACAATTTATGAGTTTGCCCTGCATAAGCTTTATGCAGGGTAAAACGGATTTATCTGGGTTTAGACCCCATTGGGAGTTGGGCATCTGAGGCCTGGTCTACACTACGAGTTTAGGTCGACTTTAGCAGCGTTAAATCGACTTAAGCCTGGACACGTTTACACTACGAAGCCCTTTCTGTCGACTTAAAGGGCCCTTTAAACCGGTTTCCTAACACCACCTCGACAAGGGGATTAGCGATAAAATCGACCTTAGGGGGTCGGAATTGGGCTAGTGTGGACGGAATTCGACATTACTGGCCTCCGGGAGCTATCCCACAGTGCTTCATTGTGACCGCTCTGGACAGCACTCTCATCTCAGATGCACTGGCCAGGTAGACAGGAAAAGCCCCGCGAACGTTTGAATTTCATTTCCTGTTTGCTCAGCGTGGAGAGCACAGGTGACCATGCAGAGCCCATCAGCACAGGTAACCGTGATGGAGTCCCAGTCCCAGTCCCAGGATCGCAGAAGAGCTCCAGCCTGGACCGAACGGGAGGTACAGGATCTGATCGCCATCTGGGGAGATGAAGCAGTGCTCGCCGAACTCCGAAACAGTAAAAGAAACGGCAAAACATTAGAAAAGATCTCCAAGGCCATGAAGGACAGAGGCCATAACAGGGACGCGCGGCAGTGCCGCGTGAAAATTAAGGAGCTAAGGCAAGCCTACCACAAAGTCAGAGACGCAAACGGAAGGTCCGGGGCAGAGCCGCAAACATGCCGCTACTACGCGGAGCTGCATGCCATTCTAGGGGGTGCAGCCACCACTAGCCCAAGCGTGTTCTATGAGTCCCTCTCTGCAAACGGGGAAGCGGGTTCGGCGGACGAGGAAGATGAGGATGGAGAGAACATAGATAGCTCACAGCAGCAAGGAAGCGGAGAAACCAGTTACCCCAACAGCCAGGATATGTTTGTCACCCTGGACCTGGAAACAGTAACCCCCGAACTGACCCAAGACCCTGAGGGCACACAGGGGACCTCTGGTGAGTGTACCTTTGTAAATATTACACATGGTTTAAAAACAAGCGTGTTTAATGATTAATGATTAATTTGCCCTGGCAATCGCGGCCAGTACAGCTACTGGAAAAGTCTGTTAACGTGTATGGGGATGGAGCGGAAATCCTCCAGGGACATCTCTAGAAAGCTCTCCTTCATGTAATCCCAAAGCCTTTGCAAAAGGTTTCTGGGGAGGGCTGCCTTATCCCGTCCGCCATGGTAGGACACTTTACCACGCCAGGCCAGTAGCACGTAGTCTGGAATCATTGCATAACAAAGCATGGCAGCGTATGGTCCCGGTGTTTGCTGGCATGCAGACAACATCCATTCCTTATCACTCTTTGTTATCCTCAGGAGAGTGATATCATTCACGGTCACCTGGTTAAAATGGGGCAATTTTATTAAGGGGACATTCAGAGGTGCCCCTTCCTGGTCTGCTGAACAGAAATATTCCCCGCTGTTAACCACGCGGTGGGGGGGAGGGTTGAAGTGACCATCCCAGAGAATTGGGTGTGAGGGGGAGGGGAGTTAGTTGGGTTTGTGCTGCATGTTAAACCTGAAATCGCAGCCCCTCCTTTTACATTGCAAACCCATTTTAAATGGCACGGGTGCTTGGTATGGGAAATGAGGGCAGAACTGTTTGAAACCATCCCCACATGTTAAGAAGGTTAAAAAAGCCCAAAGACTATATGTCTTACCATGGCTGCCTGCAAGCTGAAATCTGTGTCCTGGCACTGCGTGAGTGATCTCTCACACCAAACCAGGAGACTCTCAATATAAGAGGAAAAATGCGACCTTGTAACGAAAGCACATGTGCTGTGTGATGTTGTGAACAGCAAAATCTAACGTGAAAGAGTCTACCCATTGTTCTCTAAAATGTATCTTTTTTAACAACCTCTCCCTTCTCCACCAGCTGCAAATCTTACTCCTTCGCAGAGGCTAGTGAATATTCGAAGAAGGAAGCGAAGGACGCGTGACGAAATGTTTACTGAACTTCAGACTGCCTCCCACGCTGACAGAGCACAGCTGAATGCGTGGAGGCAGTCAATGACTGATTTTAAAAAAGCCCAATATGAGCGAGAGGAGAGGTGGCGTGCTGAATCGCGGGCTGAAGATGAGAAGTTGCGTGCTGAAACGCGGGCTGAAGAGGAGAGGTGGCGTCAACTTGTAATCAGAAAGCAAGAGTCGATGCTCCGGCTGCTGGAGCATCAAAGTGATATGCTCCTGCGTATGGTTGAGCTGCAGGAAAGGCAGCAGGAGCAGAGACCGCCGCTACAGCCCCTCTGTAACCAGCAGCCATCCTCCCCAAGTCCCATTGCCTCCTCACCCAGACGCCCAAGAACACGGTGGGGGGGCCTTCGGCCACCCACTCACTCCACCCTAGATGATTTCCATAGCAATAAGTTTTAAAGTTTTAAATTGGAGTGTGTCCTTTTCCTTCCCTCCTCCCCCACCCATCCCGGGCTACCTTTCCAATTATCCCCCTAGTTGTGTGCTGAATTAATAAAGAATGCATGAATGTGAAGCAACAATGACTTTATTGCCTCTGCAAGTGGTGCTCGAAGGGGGGAGGGTAGTAGGGGAGGGTGGGGTGGTTGGTTTGCAGGGAAGTAGAGTTAACAGGGTGGTGGGGGAGGGGCAGAGGGTTCATCAAGGAGCAACAAACAGAAGTTTCACTCCGTAGCCTGGCCAGTCACAAAACTGGTTTTCAACGCTTCTCTGATGCGCACCGCGCCCTGCTGTGCTCCTCTAACCGCCCTGGTGTCTGGCTGCGCGTAATCAGCGGCCAGGCGATTTGCCTCAACCTCCCACCCCGCCATAAATGTCTCCCCCTTACTTTCACATATATTGTGGAGCGCACAGCAAGTAGCAATAACAATGGGGAGATTCTTTTCGTTAAGGTCTGAGCGAGTCAGTAAGCTGCGCCAGCGCGCTTTTAAACGGCCAAATGCACATTCCACCACCATTCGGCACTTGCTCAGCCTGTAGTTGAACAGGTCCTGACTGCTGTCCAGGCTGCCTGTGTATGGCTTCATGAGCCATGGCATTAAGGGGTAGGCTGGGTCCCCAAGGATCACGATAGGCATTTCAACATCCCCAACTGTTATTTTCTGGTCTGGGAAGAAAGTCCCTTCCTCCAGCTTTCGAAACAGAAGAGACTGCCTGAAGACGCGAGCATCATGTACTCTTCCCGGCCAGCCCACGTTGATGTCGGTGAAACGTCCCTTGTGATCCACCAGGGCTTGCAGCAGCATTGAAAAGTACCCCTTGCGGTTTATGTAGTCGGTGGCTTGGTGCGCCGGTGCCAAGATAGGGATATGGGTTCCGTCTATCGCCCCACCACAGTTTGGGAATCCCATTGCAGCAAAGCCATCCACTATGGTCTGCACGTTTCCCAGAGTCACTACCCTTGATATCACCAGGTCTCTCATTGCCCTGGCAACTTGGATCACAGCAGCCCCCACAGTAGATTTGCCCACTCCAAATTGATTCCCGACTGACCGGTAGCTGTCTGGCGTTGCAAGCTTCCACAGGGCTATCGCCACTCGCTTCTCCACTGTGAGGGCTGCTCTCATCCTGGTATTCTGGCGCTTCAGGGCAGGGGAAAGCAAGTCACAAAGTTCCATGAAAGTGCCCTTACGCATGCGAAAGTTTCGCAGCCACTGGGCATCGTCCCAGACCTGCAACACGATGCGGTCCCACCACTCTGTGCTTGTTTCCCGGGCCCAGAATCGGCGGTCCACGGCATGAACCTGCCCCAGTAACACCAAGATTTCCACATTGCTGGGGCCTGTGCCTTGTGAGAGGTCCATGTCAATTTCCTCATCACTATCGTCGCCGCGCTGCAATCGCCTCCTCCTCAGCTGGTCCTGGTTTGGCTTTGGCATGTCCAGGAGGCTCTGCATGTTTTCCAGGACAATGCGCGTGGTGTTCATAGTGCTCAGAATTGCCGCGGTGATCTGAGCGGGCTCCATGATCCCAGTGCTGGCTATGGCGTCTGGTCTGAAAAAAAGCGCGAAAGTAGTATCTGACGGACCAGGGGAAGAAGGGAGGGAGGGAGAGAGGGAGGGAGGGGCGAGTGACACCGCGTACAGGTACAGGGAATTAAAATCAAGAAAGGTGGGTTTGCATCAGGGAGAAACACAAACAACTGTCACACAGAATGCCCCCCCCCCCCAAAGATTGAACTCAAAAGCCTGGGTTTAGCAGGAGGGAGGGGGGAAGCAAATGAATGGAGAATAAATCTATTTTTTACATCTTAAGACGACGGTGCAGCATGACTGATAGCCCTTGGCATTTTCTGGGTGCTTGGCAGCAAATACTGGGCGCTTGGCAGTAAGCCTTCAGGTCTACTGCACAATATGATGCCCACTGCAGTATGACAACGATGGATACCAGTCGTAATATACTATCTTCTGCCCAAAAGGCAACGGGTTGCTGCTGTGTAGCAATGTTGCCCCATCCTGCGAATAATACATCTGATAACCATCATCATCAAGGCAAGGGGGCTGGTGCAATGCAGCCCCACGGCTGCCAGCCCCATGTCTGCCAGCACCCAGATAGCCCTCGGCCTCTTCTGGGTGCTTAGCAGACAATATTGGGCACTTGGCAGAAAATAGCATACTACGACTGATAACCATCATTGTCTGCCCAGGTGCCCATGATCGACAGCCACTGCAGTACGATGACGACGGTTACCAGTCGTAATATACCATCTTCTACCAAAAGGCAAGGGGCTGGTGCAATGCAGCCCTACGGCTGCCAGCCCCACAGCTGCCAGCACCCAGATCGCCAATGAAGGCTATCAGTCATGCTGCACCGTCTACCGCCAAAAGGCAGTAAGCTGCTGCTGCTGTTTAGCAATGCAGTCCCACGTTTGCCGGCACCCGGAAGAGATATGGTGACGGTGAGCTGAGCTGAGCGGGCTCAATGCTTGGCGTGGTATGTTGTCTGCACAGGTAACCCAGGTAAAAAGGCGCGAATCTATTGTCTGCCGTTGCTGTGACGGCGGGGGAGGGGCCTGACGCAATGTACCCAGAACCCCTCGCGGCACTGCTTTGCATCATCCGGGCATTGCGATCTCAACCCATAATTCCAATGGGCGCCGGAGGCTCCGGGAACTGTGGGATAGGTACCATAGTGCAATGCGCCGGAAGTCGATGCTAGCCTCGGTACTGTGGACGCGGTCCGCCGACTTCATGCACTTAGAGCATTTTAGGTGGGGACACACACAATCGGCTGCATACAACCGGTTTCTATAAAACCGGCTTCTATAAATCCGACCTAATTCTGTAGTGTAGACATAGCCTGAGTGTTAAAGACAAGCACACTCCTGTGAGCTGTTTTCAAGTAAACTTGCAGTTTTGGGACAAGTGATTCGGACCCTTGGTCTGTGTTGGAGTCAGACAGGAGTGTCTGACTCAGCAAGACGGGGTGCTGGAGTCCTGAGCTGGCAGGGAAAACAGAAGCAGGGGTAGTCTTGGCACATCGGGTGGCAGCTCCCAAGGGGGTTTCTGTGATCCAACCCGTCACACCTGCTTTTTTGGTCCCAGAGTTCCGTGCGGTTCTTGCCTTGGAATCTCTGGTCTCCATTCTGTATGGTAATGGAGATGCCTCCCTGTCCCATCTTTGATGCAAATGAGGCTAGGGGAGTTTCCTTAATCCTGTCCTCCTTATCCCAGGGGTTTAGGTGTGTCTCCCACGGCCTTTTCATTGCTTTCTGTAAGTCTTTCTTCTGATACAGATTTGGTTCAAGCAGAGGCTGGGG
>NW_020689957.1:0-3020 GCF_002925995.2 Terrapene triunguis
ACGTACACTCACACTCCAAAATAAATGCTGTCACATCTGCATTTTATCACCTACCCATCCTTTAACATAACCATTCTAAAATCAGTGGGACATGGCAGACTTCAATAAGTCTATTCATCCCACTTGTTATATCTAAAAGGAAAAGAACAAGACAAGCATGCAAGGGTTGGGGGGGTTCACACATCTTATTCCAGAGTTCAGGAAAACAAAGTTGTACCAGCCATAAAGGACAGCTGTTATCTTGTTACTTTTAGAACAAACTCTTTGTCTCTGGATGTTTTTCTACAAATAGCACAGACCTTGCAAACTGGCAGGCCTATTTCAATTAGCACAAACTCAGCAGGTTGAGAGAGCAGGCTGAGACACATATTTCTGCCTAATGGTCGGGCCAAATTCGGGGTCTGTTGTGGAATCATTCTTTCTTACATTTTCCACAACATAAATGTATTATTACTTTAATCCAACACAGACATGTTCCTTTAATCATCTTCAACGCAGCTTCCTCCTGAGAAGGAACACTTCTCCTGATGTTGTTTCATTCGGGAAACCAGGCCTTGCATTTCTTTGTTGCACTGTTTGCACTTTGCACGCATGCCTGTCTTACCCACAGGTAGAGGAACTTCATTAAAATATTCCCAAACTGGGTCTCTTTTACGGGCTGCTGCCATTATAGGATTTCCCTTCTAGTGAGAGAATGGTATGGTAGACCTCAAATCAATGAAGGCTACACTCAGAAAGACCTCAAGACTTCTGGAATATGCTGCTCAGACAGTTTCACTTTTCTTTCTACTGCCTGTCCCTCCCTTCTCACATTTATCTCCAGACTTCTCCTTGTCCAGATCTATTCCGCCCCCAACAATCTTCTATTCATTAAACTTTTTGAAACTTTGCACTTCAGAGAGAGGTAAGGGATTGACTCGGTGTACACAAATTTGCAGAGGTACAGTAGGGTCTGTTATTTATGTATTTATTTAAAAACATTTTTGCTGTTAACAAGCATGTTCTCTCTGGAGACACAAATTCACAGTTTGAGAACTGCAAAACTAAGCATCTCTGATGGTATCTTCTAGACTGAGCACTGAGTCCCATTGGCTAGATAGAAAGATTAACCTAAATAATCTATACAGAAGCCCCTGGAACCCCATAAGATTGGGTCCCTAATCCATGAACTATTGGAACTCATTTACAAAACTTTTCTTAAACATTACATGAATATATTGTTTCATACTACAGATTTAGAATTTCATGATGAGATATCCTTGAGCTATAATCAAGTATCAGAGGGGTAGCTGTGTTAGTCTGAATCTGTAAAAAGCAACAGAGGGTCCTGTGGCACCTTTAAGACTAACAGAAGTATTGGGAGCATAAGCTTTCGTGGGTAAGAACCTCACTTCTTCAGATGCAAGTAATGGAAATCTCCAGAGGCAGGTATAAATCAGTGTGGAGATAACGAGGTTAGTTCAATCAGGGAGGGTGAGGTGCTCTGCTAGCAGTAGAGGTGTGAACACCAAGGGAGGAGAAACTGCTTCTGTAGTTGGATAGCCATTCACAGTCTTTGTTTAATCCTGATCTGATGGTGTCAAATTTGCAAATGAACTGGAGCTCAGCAGTTTCTCTTTGGAGTCTGGTCCTGAAGTTTTTTTGCTGTAAGATGGCTACCTTAACATCTGCTATTGTGTGGCCAGGGAGGTTGAAGTGTTCTCCTACAGGTTTTTGTATATTGCCATTCCTGATATCTGACTTGTGTCCATTTATCCTCTTGCGTAGTGACTGTCCAGTTTGGCCAATGTACATAGCAGAGGGGCATTGCTGGCATATGATGGCATATATAACATTGGTGGACGTGCAGGTGAATGAGTGTAGTAGCTGATCTGGTTAGGTCCTGTGATAGTGCTGCTGGTGTAGATATGTGGGCAGAGTTGGCATCGAGGTTTGTTGCATGGGTTGGTTCCTGAGTTAGAGTTGTTATGGTGTGGTGCGTGGTTGCTGGTGAGAATATGCTTAAGGTTGGCGGGTTGTCTGTGGGCGAGGACTGGCCTGCCTCCCAAGGTCTGTGAAAGTGAGGGATCATTGTCCAGGATGGGTTGTAGATCACTGATGATGCGTTGGAGAGGTTTAAGCTGAGGGCTGTAGGTGATGGCCAGTGGAGTTCTGTTTGTTTCTTTTTTGGGCCTGTCTTGTAGCAGGAGGCTTCTGGGTACACGTCTGGCTCTGTTGATTTGTTCCTTTATTTCCTTGTGTGGGTATCGTAGTTTTGAGAATGCTTGGTGAAGATCTTGTAGGTGTTGGTCTCTGTCTGAGGGGTTGGAGCAGATGCGGTTGTACCTCAGTGCTTGGCTGTAGACGATGGATCGTGTGGTGTGTCCGGGGTGGAAGCTGGAGGCATGAAGGTAGGCATAGCGGTCGGTGGGTTTTCGGTATAGGGTGGTGTTAACGTGGCCATTGCTTATTTGTACTGTGGTGTCCAGGAAGTGGACCTCCCGTGTAGATTGGTCCAGGCTGAGGTTGATGGTGGGGTGGAAGCTGTTGAAATCATGGTGGAATTCTTCCAGGGTCTCCTTCCCATGGGTCCAGATGATGAAGATGTCATCAATGTAGCGTAGGTAGAGAAGGGGCGTGAGTGGACGAGAGCTGAGGAAGCGTTGTTCCAGGTCAGCCATAAAGATGTTAGCATATTGTGGGCCCATGCGGGTGCCCATAGCGGTGCCACTGGTCTGGAGGTATATATTGTCACCAAATTTGAAATAATTGTGCGTGAGGATAAAGTCACAGAGCTCAGCAATAAGTTGTGCTGTGTCATCATCAGGGATACTGTTCCTGACAGCTTGTATTCCATCTGTGTGTGGGATGTTTGTGTAGAGAGCCTCTACATCCTTGAGTTATAATGTATCTTTAGATTTTTTTTTTAAATCTGTTTTTATTTAAATCGGATTTTTGAGGGGAAAACCTTCGATTTTTATCCACCCTGAGCCTTCTTAATACAGAAAAACAAATACTTACATAAAGATTAAACTTCCCCC
>NW_020689958.1:0-4188 GCF_002925995.2 Terrapene triunguis
CCCTCATTTGTATCAAGAGGGAAAACATTGTTCTGTAATACATGGCTAAACTTTGACCTTTTTCCATTTGCGCTGTGAAGACTTATTGAGCTTGACAGCGTATTACAAATTCTAAAGCTTATAAAGATTCAAATCCATAAGATATTATGCATGCATGCATTTATATTCTTCCTTAGTTCCAGGTTTAAACTCAACCAAAACTTAACTCTTGAGTATCAGCTACAGTATTAAAATGCCCTAAACTATCACTTCTTTAGTTTGAATGAAGGTCACATGTAAAACTTCATTCGCACATTCATCGTGTGCTGCAGATGATAACCTCTTTTAATTGTCTGCTTTAGTTTTACTTTAAATACTAAACATCATGCAGTATGAGCAATCCTGCATTGGCAGAGGGAGCTTAACAGTGCATGTTTCCATTTTCTCTGATTCCAATGTAACTCATTTGTATGGCTACTTGTTTTCTTCATTGAGAACTCAACCATCTAAAATCCTGCTAGAGCTGTAAGATTTGTATGATAAGTGGGTCTTATACTTAATAAAGATAAATTTCTATCAACATAAAAAGAAGAGAAAAGCTTCAAATTTGGTGGACTTAAATAAGAGTAAAAACAAGAATGTTGTCAGCTACACATTGTTTCCTTAGGCTAGTGGGCTTTATGGTGATGTACAGGTTTTTTTGAGTTAATGTGCATTCTATCTATCTAAAAAGTAGATCAATTTTCTAGATTAGTGAAAATTTTTGAAATGGACTTGGTTTCTTTCTGGGTAAATCAAGTTTTCTACAGAATCTGTATCTGTTCTTAACACTTGGAAATCCACATATTCTTTACAATTAAGTGAGATGTTTTTATTTTGATTTTTGGAATTTATGTGCTTGTTTCTTCCTTGCTTGTCAAGATAATACTGTATCCTCTAGTCTAAAGGTTATTAAATTTATCCTTTGCAGAGCTCTCAATTACAGAATGTATGTAAGAAAACCAATAGTTATGTTTACTTTACAAATATTTTATTCTCTTTTCCTTTTCCTGTAGGCAATCAGAAACTCGAGAGTGTTGTGCTTAGTAAAATGAACTTTGAATCTTTTCTGAGAGATCTACTTCTGGTTCGTCAGTACAGAGTTGAAATTTACAAGAACAAAGCAGGAAGTAAATCTACCAAAGAGAATGACTGGTATTTGGCATACAAGGTACAATTTTCTATCTCCATATATGATCAAAGTGGAAAAAATGCAGATGTTTACTATACTTCTATTCGTCCAATTTCAAACTTTCTTACAGGCTTTCAGTGCCTCCAATTGGCCATATTATTTTTGGGGGGGTGTCAACCACCTTTTTGTATGTCCCAGCATTTCCCCACTACTCCAGGGTGGGTGGATCCTGCACTGCAGGTGTACCATATGATGCTCTAAGGGGAGCTTCAGGACAACTGACTCACTGTATGGCTAGAGGTTTAAATTCATAATTTTTTTCTGCAAGTATAGTCTTAATAGTTTGAAAAGTTAGAACCCTGTCTATTTTATGTACTGCGAGCATGGTGTATTTCATTTGTCCCTTTGTGCCTTTAATAAAAAAAAAGCATGTATGTACAAACATATTATATTATTATGTTTTACAGCATCAAAAAATCACTACACTACATCTTCCAAAATGTTTATATCCTCACACTCCAAAGACAACATTGTATTAATCATATTTAGGCTTTCTTTGCAACCATTAGGACAGGAAATTTATTTTAATCAAAAGCTAAAACTGTGTAGAATCTGAATGTCCTGTGGTCCACAAATACAAGTTGGGTGTTTTTGACACTTATGGATTAGAGTAACATAATTTCAGACTAGAAAGGTAGTTCAAATTAACCTCTTAGTTTGAATGCAGTGTTGTAGTTGTGTTGGTCCCAAAATAGTAGAGAGACAAGGTGGGTAAGGTAATGTCTTTTATTGGACCAACTTCTGTTGGTGAGATGCAAGGCTTTGAGCTTACACAGAGCCTGAAGAAGACCTGAGACCTGAAGAAGAACTCTGTGTATATTCTGTTAGTGAGAGCCACAAGCTTTTGAAGTTTATCTAATAAAAGATATTACCTCACCCCCGTTGTCTTATTTTAAAAGCAGTTTCAGATTTCAATATAGTTTGGGAATCCAATTGCACTGGGAGTGGATTTTATTGGATATGAACTTATAATGTAGTTAATTATCATATTTGCTTTTTATTTCCATTCAGACTGATTTTAAAGTTTGCGATGTCTTAGAACTCTGATTTTCACTGAAATGCAAAAAAACCCCAATTTGTTCTACTAACCTTGACAATGTTTGTTCTGCAAGAGATTAGAAAAAAATTGTAGTGCTATTCTAAGTTTTCTTTCTCAAATAGGGTTCTCCAGGTAACCTTGCCCAGTTTGAGGAAATTCTCTTTGGCAATAATGACATGTCGACTGCCATTGGTGTTGTGGGTGTTAAGCTATATACTGCTGATGGACAAAGAATAGTTGGAGTTGGGTATGTCGACACTACGCTCAGGAAGCTGGGTGTCTGTGAGTTTCCAGATAATGATCAATTCTCAAACCTTGAAGCTCTGCTGGTTCAAATTGGACCTAAGGAATGTGTGCTACCAGGAGGAGAGACTGCTGGAGATATGGGAAAACTACGACACGTAAGTGGGCTGAATATGTGGACTGACTGATTTATATTTGTATTAATTGGGAATGGGAAGGAAAAGCTCTGAAATAAGTCGTGAACTAAGCTCAATAAAGGCTAAGAAATGAACAGGATTAATAAATTAACTTGAAGGAATTCTGGATGATACACACATCACTTGCACGTTGCATGTTTTAATCAACAAAAGATACTGTTAACCCTGGTCTACGCTCTAGAGTTAGATCTACACACGGCAGCTCACGTCAACCTAATTCTAAGTGTCTACACTAAAATGTTGCTCCTGCTGATGTAATGCCCACTATGCCGATTTAATTATTCCACCTGCGCGAGAGGCGTAGTGCTTAGGTTGACATAGTTAGGTTGACACAGTGTTTGTATAGACACTGTGTTGCTTACATGGACTGTTGCCCCACACTGACAGTTAAATTGGTGTAAGCACTCCTGGTGGGTCATGCACCACTAACACAAGGAACGTAGTCGGGACATGCAAAAGTCTGTACTTCTGAGGGAATTCTGCACCAAAAAAATAAAATTTCTGCACATTTTATTTGTCAATAAATAAATGTGTGGCTCCAGCATGGCAGTGGGGAGCACAGACCCCTGGCTGCACAGAGGTGGGAGATGATCCTACAGGGCTACTCCCCTCTTCTCTTCCCCCCCCCCCCCCCCCCCCCCGACCCTGACTCGGTGATGAGGCTACACCGAACCCTGACGCAGCAGAAGGGCCAGGCCTGCCCAGAAACACCCCAGGGCACAGGCACCAACTTTTTTCTGCGCAGGTGGGTGCTCGCGCCCCTGCCCCGACTCCGCCCCTGCCCCGACTCCACCCCTGCCCCGAAGTCCCCGCCCTAACTCCACCCCTCCCTGCCCCTATTGGACCCCTCCCCAAATTCCCGCTCTGGCCCCACCTCCCCCAAGTGTGCAGCGTTCCCCCTCCCTCCCAGGCTTGCCGTGCGAAAAAGCTGTTTCGTGGCGCAAGCGCTGGGAGGGAGAAGCAAGATGCAGCGGTGTGCTCAGGGGAGAAGGTGGAGCGGAGGCGGAGGTGAGCTGGGGCAGGGGGGTGGGGCGGGGAGCTCCCGGTGGGTGCAGAGCACCCACCAATTTTTCCCTGTGGGTGCTCCAGCCCCGGAGCACCAACGGAGTTGGCGCCTATGCCCCAGGGTCCTGCCCCTCCAAGTCAGGCACACCAAGATAGCAAGTGAGAGGGACAGAGTTTCACACGCTCAGCCCTGTGACTGCTCTTGCGGCTTCTCTTTGCTTCTCTGTCAGAAAGCCATTTCTCTGCAGGGAAGCAAAGAAATCTTCAGGGGACGTGAATTCTGCATGTGCGCAGTGGCGCAGAATTCCCTCGGGAGTAAAAAGTGATTTAATTACTGCAGTGGCTGTACGGAGACGTAATTTAGACATACCCTTAAAGTAAAAACCTATCTAACAATTGAATACAAATTAACAACTTGTCTTTGAGAATACTCTGTGTAGTTCACTTTCTTGAGAACTGGAAATGACTTATTATAACTTATACACAACAGATCA
>NW_020689959.1:0-2039 GCF_002925995.2 Terrapene triunguis
GGTGAGATTTCCTTACTGCAGAATAGAAAAGATGCTTCTAATTGTAATATTGACACATCCCAGTTGTCAGCGGGCGGGATCAAAACTGTGACTTCCAGAGCTTAGTGTATGATCTTCTATTGCATGAGCTAAAAGCCCTCTGTTGCTTAGTTAAGGCTGTAGAGCAGACTCATTAATCTCTCTCTCTAAGTGGCCTTGGTGCCACTAGATGGGACAGAACACCACACCCAATAGGTGTGTGGGTTACATAAGTAAGTTGCTGATGTATTAAGTTGGGGTTACGAGAATTCTGAAATTCATTTTGAAAATGTCCTATTTGACCACAGTTAAAACATAAAGGATTTCTTCTGTTAAATCTTGGTATTGCTTGTTTACTAAAGTCTTTGGGTCTTTGAGGAGTAAATTGTGTAAATCGTGTATCGGAAATGGACGTTTCAGAACTTGGTCAACTGCAGTCCTACCAACTGCTGCTCATACTGCAGATATTTCTCCTTCCAGTCTATTGCAGTGACTTCTTCATGGGCACTGGGAGCATTTTCATATGCCTTCATCAACTGCAAATTACTCCTACTCAATGGCCTTCCTTTTTCTTCTAGTTCTTGTCGAAGTTTTCTCTTCTGTTTATCAGAGTGCTCCCTTTCAATGGATCTCACCTCAAAAAGGAGTGTGGCGTAAGAGATGCTCTTTTTTCTACCACTACAATTAATCCCTTTTATTAAAAATGTATTTAATAAATATTTATGCCAACAACCATGGAAAAATTGATCTTGTATATAAGAGTCCAATTCAATATCTTTTACCCCACCAGCCTCCAAAATTTCTTGGGCTAATGCATGTAGTCTAGGCAGGTACGCAGAAGGTGGTTCGCTAGTGTGTTGGTGTGTCTCAGAAAATTGAGCCTTAAGCTCAGATGCGTTTACGACACTTCCATATGACTTCTTTAAAATATCGACGCATTCTACATTGGATGCCTTGCTACCAGCTCCTAAGGCCACCTTCAATGCTGGGGGTAATAAGCTTTCAATAATCTTCCTTCTTTTGACTTTGTCAGAAATCTCACCGTCTTCCATCATCTCTTTGCCTTGTGCTTGCCAAGTAGGATAATCTTCTTCTCCACTGGGTCTAGGTGAATTACCCAAAAAACATTTCAGTTTAAATTTCACATCACTCAGTTTCACTGGCAGGTTTTCAGCACCCTCTCTAACAAAAGATGTTGCATGTCAGGAGGGAGACTCACAGCAGGAGCAGAGGCTTCTACTGGACCTCAATCTATAACTGGTGTAGCATCTGTTAACCACCTAGTCCAGGGGTCTCAAACTCAATTTACCTTAAGGCCGGTGCCAATCCTCAAATCCTCCCAGTAGGTCAATAATGTCACTCATGCCGCCCAGAACCCATCCCCCAAAACTCCGCCCCCCAAAAACTCCACCCCCACCTGCCTAAGGTTCTGGGAGGGAGTTTGGGTGGGGGAGGAGGTCTGGGGTAGGGGATTGGGGTGCAGGCTCTGGGAGGGAGTTTGGGTGCAGAAGGGGTGAGAGGTTGGGCTCTGGGGTGCAGGCTCTGGGCTGGGGCAGGAGGTGGGGGTGCAGAAGGTGTTGCAGGCTCCGGGGGGAAGGAGGGGGGAGGGGTTCAGGCTCTGGGATGGAGTTTGGGGATGGGAGGGGGTGTGGGAAGGGGGAGGAGGTGCAGGCTCTGGGAGGAAGTTTGGGGTCGGGAGGGGGTGTGTGGGAAGGGGGAGGGGGTGTAGGCTCTGGGAGAGGGCCGGGGGGTGCGGCACTTACCTGGGGCTCCAAGGCGGGGCGGGCCGGGGGGCCTCCATGTGCTGCTGTCCCCAGGCACTGCCCCCGCAGCTTCCCACTGGCCACAGGGGCGCTTGGGGCAGGGGCAGCGCGTGGAGGCACAACCCTGCCCCAGGACCACAGGGAGGGGCCGGCAGACACGGGGAGTGAGCAGGCAGATGCCGCTCAGCTCCGCTGTGCTGCTGGGGCCCCAGGCCATTGTAAATCACCTGGTGCGGGTGGGGAGCGCCCGGGGGCGGC
>NW_020689960.1:0-1470 GCF_002925995.2 Terrapene triunguis
GTCTGCGTGTCTGAATCTGGTCAGGTTCTTCCCATGTCAGTTAGATCAGAGGTGAGGGGGTTCCATAATCTACAGCTGTCATGTGAGCGAGACTTGCATCTCAGTTCCCTTGCCAGTGGGACATGGGTGTCAAAACCCAATGGACAACCTACACCATCCCCACCCCTCCAGCTTTCAAAGGGGCATAAATGCAGCATTGTCCTGTCTGTGTTGTTTCTCGGCTGCACACACAATCCCTGTTCACCTCCCTCCTTGGGAATAGCTCCAGCCATGGGGAGGGCTCTGGGCTCTGCAGGTTTAGAAAGAGGCAGAGGTTTAAGTGCAGAGCTGTGTGTGAGTCAGCAAGGCCCCCAGAGCACACAAATCTTGGGAATGCCTAGTGAGGGTGTAGTAATAATTAAACTCACCTCCCCAGACAACTTCCCCTGCGCAAGGGGGCTCAGTGACCATTTCCCCATCCTCTTGGATTCCACGTTCCTCCAGCAGAGCACAGGGACTGGTTCCACTCACAGAATGTCCTTTCTGACAAATACTCCACCAATGCTCCATGCACCCTAATCTGGTCTCATTTCACCCTCTCCACAGGATTTCCCATTCCCAAACCTGAGTTGATCGCCCGGTTGGAACGAGGGGAAGAGCCGTGGGTGCCCGATCTCCAGGCCTGCAAAGAAAGAAGGCTTCCGAGATGCACCCGCACAGGTGAGGACTGACACAGAAACCATCTAGGGAATGAAGGAAAAAGCTGAGAATCCCAAAATATGGTGTGAGTAACTCCCTCAGTTCTTCCTCATCTCAGCCAGGACAGGGCTGCAGTCATCAGATATAGCTCATGCCATTCCACCCAGCCTCTTAGCTGCAGGAGTTTGCTTCCCAGCTTTCCTTCCTTGTGAGTGTTTGGGTGGGATGTGGAGACGAAGTCCAATTGCTCAGTCTTTGTGTTGGGTTTTCCCTTTGTGCTATTCCTCTTTCTCCCCAGCACAATGACTCCTGTCTTGATTGTGTCTCTCCCAGCAGGTGCTGAGCGAGGGAGGGAGAATGAGGAGGGGAATCATCATGAGGAAGTTCCCGGGGAAGTGGAACCACAGGGGACCTTTGTGAGAAGAGCTGAAGGGAATTTTTCCCAGGGCCTGGAGCAGTCAGAAGCCTGGGGAAGTTGGCACAGGTCAGAGAGGCTTCTGGGAAACCACCCAGGGAAGAAAGTGTATGAATCTATTAATGGTGGGGGAAGAGATGAGGATCCCAGAGCGCAGCAGACAAATCCCAAGGAACAGACCCCCTGCCACTGCCTTCAGTGTGGGAAAGAATTTATTGTGAGATCACAGCTTGTGACACATCGGACAATCCATACTGGAGAGAAACCCCTTCAATACTTGGACTGTGGGGAAAGCGTCAATAACCTCTCAGATTTTAATAACCATGGGACAAGCCACACAGGGGAGAGACCCCATAACTGATATCTAATTATTTGTG
>NW_020689961.1:0-15214 GCF_002925995.2 Terrapene triunguis
TTCTGGAAACATGATGATTTTAACTAAGTTTGACACATAGTTATACTTTTTTTAATTCAATGAATTAATGATTGAATTATCTGATAGCAGAAGTGAATGCAATCACTACATTTATTATAATATACAATTATTTCCATTCTAACTATGTTTTCAGTTGCTAATAATCTTCCAAAACTTTCAGCTATGGGGCTGAAGTTTTCTAGGCTCAGTCTGTGCCTCTTTTGGGGGGAAGGAGGCCAGGGGGGAAGAGAGCATTTGGGGGTCGAACAAAGAAAAATGCAGCTGTTTTGGAGTACTAGCCAGGTGAAAAATCTCTTCCCAAAATAAAAATATCTTGCAGACTCTTCTGTAGGACCACAATTGCTGGGGATAGAAAGCTGAAATTTGGCATGGAAATACCCGTAATTTGGGAGCGCTTTTCAGCGTCCAGTAAAAATTGGTATTGATATGCTTAGTTCTAAACCTTTGAAAATTGAGCACGTGCAGTATAACTGGTATAATATTTTAATATTTGAAGCAACTTATGCAGCACAGCCTTCCGTTGCTCCAAAAGTGTGTGGCTAGCCTAACTGTGTAATTAAAAACGTACTAAGTGCATGCAATGACAGCAGCCCTTACTCAATGATTCTTTTGTAAGGTTAAAGTTGTACAGCTCCTGAGGTCTCCAGGAGAGAGAAGCATCTAAGGTGTGTGGAACAGTATATTCTGGTGGCATTTAGCCCAATAGTGCAACATCATGGAATTACTCCCACCCCACCCTAATTTAAAAAAAATAATATTGAGAACGTTTCAGTTGTATAGTTAGCACACAGGAAAGTCTGAAAGCAATAATGTTAAGGTTGCAAAAACAACTTTAACTCTGCTACCTCATGCATTACCACGGTCTTTAAAATTACATACTATTTCATGTAGTTTTTTTTTTACTTCAACCTTGCTATAATCCAAAAATATTGATATACGCGTGCTTAAATTGGTTTCATTGACATACTGGTTGAGTATATGCTCAGTGAAGAAATTCTTTTCTCTTGGGGGAATTTTAATAATGTATTCAGCAGCAATTTACTATGCAATTACATTTTACCCACAGTACAGTCTTCTTTTAAAGGATGCATTAAACTAGTTTAAATGTATATTTAGCTGTCTTAAATGTGCCAGCAAATACTCACTATTACATTAATCTGTAATATGCTGTGTAAAAAGAGCACTGCACTTCAATTAAATGGCTTTAATGGAATATCTGGTATACACACAGACTGCAATCACTATATGTTTATCAGAAGTTATGGAAAGAAGTGTGAGATTTGAAGGAGGGGAAAGAGAAGACATGGCATAAGGGGTCATGGAGGGGTTCTAGGCATAGCTGAATGGAAGAAGTTAGAGACCTGGTAAGGGTACTAATCCCCATAAGAACAATATTCTAGTAAACCAACTCTACCCTGTGGAAATTTTACATGACTCTTGACTAGGGCTCCGTGTCTGTCTCAGAAGTCATGGATTCCGTGACATTCTGCAAACTCCGTGACATCTGCAGCAGCCAGTGTGGCTGACCCCAGGGCCACCCAAGCAGCTGGTCCCGACAGCTGCACCAGCCGCAGCTCAGGCAGCCCCACACAGGTGGGCTGGGGAATGCCCAAGCAGCGGCTAGTGCAGCTGGCTCCCGGGATCGGCTAAGCAGCAGTCCCAGGGGTGGCGAGAGCAGCCGCAGCTCATTGGCCCCCGGCAGCAGTCCCAGGGGTGCCTCGCCTGAGCCCCTCCTAAGGCAGTGAGCCGCCAGCTACGATTTAGTCAGGGGGTATTTATAGTACAAGTCATGGACAGGTCAAGGGCCATGAATTTTTGTTTATTGACCATGAGACCTGTCCATGACTTTTACTAAAAATACCCATGATTAAATCGTAGCCTTACTCATGACACTATTCAAAATACAACTTTTTTTTTTACTTTCCTAAATAAATCAGGATAAGAGTGTCAAACTAAAAAAGCAACATATTTAAAGGAAGTCAGTAATTAAACACTATACAGAATTAGTCACAAGCTATCCACTATCCACAAACTATCCACTTTTTCTCCCCAAAAAAATTCCGTCATGTCTGATGGATTAAAAATCTGCTGAAAGTGTTTTAGATCACATGTGTGTGCCATGCCCGTCTCCTACGGTACTCAGACAAGCAGAGCACTAGCGTTTCCAGGAACCCTACTCTGTAGCAAATAAATCATGCAGATTGCAATAACCTGTCTGATCGTAAGCACTGACTAAGCAGGCACAAAGTGCAGACTGAGAGACAGGAAATGCTAGTGTGTGTGCTTGTGCATACGGGCAGAGAATCCCAGTGCCATCGATTTCTTTTTGTAGAATCACTCAAAGTAACCCTTACTCGAAATCACCCGGTAAGCCTTGTTCCCAGAAGGAAATGCATTTTCAGTTATTAGGAAGTGAGAAGGAAAGAAATCCATGTAATTTTTATGCCAGATCAAATATGGGTTTTATCAAACTTTGAAGTGTTTAACAGCGCAGTGAGAATGCCTCTCTTAGTGCCATACTGCCACAGCTTGGTAAGCAGAGGCACTCAAGCTAGATCCCCCTCATTACCAGAAAGGGGGCAGCTGGCAGGATGCTCTTTGCCAGGGCTCTGAGACTCTGGAACTTACTCCCCTACCCTGGGTCTGAAATAGCCCAAAATTGGTGATTTTCCAGGCACAATGCAAAAGATGTGTTTGAAAGGGTCTCTGAAGAATGCTACGAGTGTGCTTCCTAGGTGAAGAAGGGAACAGGGCCCAGCTGGCCAGCCAGGTTCCTATGGAACTGATTTTAATGCTGTTGAGATTAAATTTAATTATATGTAAGGGCTCTTAGGGTATGTCTACACTACGAGGGTAGTTCGATTTCACTTAAATCGAATATGTGGAATCGATATTGCAAAGTCGAACGTGTGTGTCCACACTAAGGACAGTAATTCGACTTTGTGAGTCCACACTAACGGGGAAAGCGTCGACATTGGAAGCAGTGCACTGTGGGCAGCTATCCCACAGTTCCCGCAGTCCCCGCTGCCCATTGGAATTCTGGGTCGAGCCGCCAATGCCTTCTGGGTAAAAAAAATGTGTCGAGGGTGCTTTTGGGTAACTGTCGTCATCCGTCCGTCACTCCCGCCCTCCCTCCCTGAAAGCGCCGGCGGGAAATCAGTTCGCGCACTTTTCTGGTCAGTGACAGCGCGGACGCCACAGCACTGCGAGCATGGAGCCCGCTGCGACCATCGCTGCAGTTGTGGCCGTTCTCAACACCTCGCAGCTTCTCATCCACCTTTCCCAGAGGCAGATACAGAGAAATCAGGCGAGGAGGCTACGGCAGCGGGGTGAGGATCTGAAGTCTGAGAGTAGCACAGACCTGTCAGAAACCACGAGACCCAGCGCCGAGGACATCACGGTGGCAATGGGTCATGTGGATGTTGTGGAACGGCGATTCTGGGCCCGGGAAACAAGCACGGACTGGTGGGACCGCATAGTGCTGCAGGTCTGGGATGAATCCCAGTGGCTGCGAAACTTTCGCATGCGGAAGGGGACTTTCCTGGAACTTTGTGAGTTGCTGTCCCCTGCCCTGAAGCGCAATGACACCCGGATGCGAGCAGCCCTGACTGTCCAGAAGCGAGTGGCCATAGCCCTCTGGAAGCTTGCAATGCCGGACAGCTATCGGTCAGTCGCGAACCACTTTGGCGTGGGCAAATCTACCGTGGGGGTTGTTGTGATGCAAGTAGCCAACGCAATCGTTAAGGTACTGCTCTCAAAGGTAGTGACCCTGGGAAACGCGCAGGTCATCATAGATGGCTTCGCCGCGATGGGATTCCCAAACTGCGGTGGGGCTATAGATGGAACTCACATCCCTATCCTGGGACCGGACCACCAGGCCAGCCAGAACATCAACCGAAAGGGCTACTTTTCTATGGTGCTGCAAGCACTGGTGGACCATAGGGGACGTTTTACCAACATCAATGTCGGATGGCCGGGCAAGGTTCATGACGCTCGCGTGTTCAGGAACTCAGGTCTGTTTAGACGACTGCAGGAAGGTATTTACTTCCCGGACCACAAAATAACTCTTGGGGATGTGGAGATGCCTACGGTGATCCTCGGGGACCCAGCCTACCCGCTAATGCCCTGGCTCATGAAGCCCTATACTGGCGCCCTGGACACTGAAAAAGAACTGTTCAACTACCGTCTGAGCAAGTACAGAATGGTGGTGGAGTGTGCTTTTGGCCATCTCAAGGGGAGATGGAGAAGCTTACTGACTCGCTGTGATCTCAGCGAAACCAATATCCCCATTGTTATAGCAGCTTGCTGTGTGCTCCACAATCTCTGTGAGAGCAAGGGGGAGACCTTTATGGCGGGGTAGGAGGTTGAGGCAAATAGACTGGCTTCTGATTACGCCCAGCCAGACAGCCGGGCGATTAGAAGAGCCCAGCGGGACGCGCTGTGCATCCGGGAGGCTTTGAAAGCTAGGTTCCTCAGTGAGCAGGGTAACCTGTGACTATTAACTTTGTTTAAAGAAAAGCTGAACCTGCCCCCATTTCTTTACCCAGTTTATGTTGACTATTCTCTCCAGCTACATACCCCCTTCACCCCCTTCCCAAAAAATAAAATCAGTTCTATTTTCTTAATGAACACCGTTGTCTTTATTACTGTTTTCGCGGGAATGTTTTAAGCCTGGGACGCAGACTGTGGTGGGGGGCAGGTGTAGTGTAGTGATGCAAATGATGCCTCTAAACTCCAGGAATGACAGGCTCCGCAGTGGTGGACTGGTTGTTTCAACGGAGCCTGCCAGCCGTCCTGGGCGGGACTGCTTGTATGTGTCGGCTATGTGACTTTCTGGCAGGGGGAGGAGGGTTACAGATCCCCTGCTGTGTGGCTCTGTGATCCAGGATAAGGACCGCTGCATAAGATCTGTAACTGCCCTCCCCCGCCACAAAGTCACAGAGCAAACCCCCCCCCCCCCCCACAGAACATGAAAACCACCTCCCAGACTGACCAGGGTAACTAGTAACTGCACTGTGTATGTGCCCTGCTGCTGGACCTGCCCCCGCCTCTGTACCCTGCTAAAGGTGACTGTCCTGTCCAATTACCAACCACCTTCCCCCCCTTCACACAGACTCTCCTCCAAAAGAAAATGATGGAAACAGTAATTAACAGAAACGTATATTTTATTAGTAACTACACATGAAACAGGGGGGTTGAAACTTGGACGGGGGCTTGTGTGAGGTGGGTAGGAAAGGACTTTTCAAATTTTGGGGAATGAGAGCCTTCTAGTGCTACAGCACTCTGCAGGGGTGGAGTGAAACTTTTCACGGCCCCTGCTGCCCCTCCTTCTTTGGACTTTGGGTGAGGGGGGTATGGGACTTGGTGGCGGGGGAGGGTGGTTACAGATACACTGCAGCGGGGCTCTCTCCTCCTGCCTCCGGTCCTGCAGAACATCCACAAGGCGCCGGAGCGTGTCCGTTTGCTCCCTCATCAGTCCAAGCAGCGTTTGAGTCGCCTGCTGGTCTTCCTGACGCCACCTCTCCTCCCGTTCCATGTTTGCTCTGTGCATTTGGGACAAGTTCTCCCTCTACTGTGTCTGCTGGGCTGCCTGGGCTCGGGAGCAGCACATTAGTTCTGAGAACATGTCCTCCCGCGTCGTCTTCTTCCTCCGCCTAATCTGCGCTAGCCTCTGGGAGTGTGATGCCAGGCTGGGTTGGGAGACAGTCGCAGATGTGGCTGTGGGAATGGCAAAAAGGGAGTGAATTCCTCAGAAAGATAAATGTAGTTGTGAACAAAGAACATAGTCTTTCTCTGTGAACAAGACCATGCACTGCACCTATCACATGCGCACTCAGGACAAGGTCGAATTTTCGGCCCTCGCCTTCAGTGCCTGTGGTCTTGCAGTGGCGATCTGAGAAGCGGGGCAGGACACCGGAATTTGTGTAGCGGGCAAACATGGTAAGCCGTAGACTTGTGGCTGCTTAAAACTTTAATAGTAGCACTGGCCTCCTTTCACATTGAAAGCAATGCCAGTCTCTGCTGCCAGCAATCAGGCAAGCATGAACTCTGCCCCTGTTCCACCCCCTCGCGGCTGTCCCAGGGAAAGATCCCTGTATGCTGCCCCTCTCCCGTCTCCACCGCGTGGCTGTAAAGCAGTCCCAATACTAACATTCCCCTACCTAATTCAAAGCAGGGCATCATGAGCGACATCACCCTGATGAGGATCTCGGACAGCGAAAAGGAACGGATGCTTAGGGAAAGCCTGCAAAAACCAGGGCCGTATGCCGCCATGCTCTGCAGGGCAATGATCCCTGAGTACTTGATTGTCTCCTGGCGCGGAAACGTTTCGTACCACGGAGGACCCAATAAGATCGCTCTCCCCAGGAACCTGATGCACAGGCTTGAACATTACCTCCAGGAGAGCTTCGTTGAGATCTCCCATGAGGATTTCATCTCTATCCCCGGACATATAGACCGGATTTTGGTGTAGCTGCACTGGCAGGGACTAAAGAGTGGAGCGTGTTGGGCAGCAGAATCATGAAAAACCAGACATTGTTAGATTTTTTTTAAATAGTTAAGCGCCTAAGGCAAAGAAATCATGAAAAACCCATTGTTAATATTATAAATATTCCAGTTCTGTTAAAAGTAAATGTTTAGATGTTTAAAACAAACACTTACTGCTTGATCCTTCCCCTGATTCTGTGTCCGGGGTAACAGCTGGGGACGGTTGGTAGGGGATCTCGGTAAGGGTGATGAAGAGCTCCTGGCTGTCGGGGAAATCAGCAGTGCAAGCGCTGTCGACTGCCTCGTCCTCCTCATCTCCTTCCTCATCTTCCCCGTCCGCTAACATGTCCGAGGAACCGGCCGCGGACAATATCCCATCCTCAGAGTCCATGGTCACGGGTGGGGTAGTGGTGGCGGCCGCACCCAGGATGGAATGCAGTGCCTCGTAGAAACGGGATGTGTGGGGCTGGGATCCGGAGCGTCCGTTTGCCTCTTTGGTTTTTTGGTAGCCTTGTCTCAGCTCCTTGATTTTCACGCGGCACTGCGTTGCATCCCGGCTGTATCCTCTCTCTGCCATGGCTTTAGAGATCTTCTCATATATCTTTGCATTCCGTCTTTTGGAGCGCAGCTCGGAAAGCACGGACTCATCGCCCCACACAGCGATGAGATCCAAGACTTCTCGATCAGTCCATGCTGGGGCCCTCTTTCTATTCTGGGATTGCACGGTCACCTCTGCTGGAGAGCTCTGCATCGTTGCCAGTGCTGCTGAGCTCGCCACGATGTCCAAACAGGAAATGAGATTCAAACTGCCCAGACAGGAAAAGGAATTCAAATTTTCCCGGGGCTTTTCCTGTGTGGCTGGTCAGAGCATCCGAGCTCGGACTGCTGTCCAGAGCGTCAACAGAGTGGTGCACTGTGGGATAGCTCCCGGAGCTATTAGCGTCGATTTCCATCCACACCTAGCCTAATTCGATATGGCCATTTCGAATTTAGCGCTACTCCTCTCGTTGGGGAGGAGTACAGAAGTCGAATTTAAGAGAGCTCTATGTCGAACTAAATAGCTTTGTGGTGTGGATGGGTGCAGGGTTAATTCGATGTAACGGCGCTAAATTCGACATAAACGCCTAGTGTAGACCAGGCCTTAGAGTCTTGGATAGGTGTATTTCTTAGTTCAAATTTAAATAAAAATAAAAATTAAATCTTCATGCCATTCAATCTGAACACATCAAATTGAAATCAATCTATACATACATCAAAAATATGTCAGTGAAGTGTAGCATGAACAAACCTTAGAAAAAGAGTATCGTAGGGCAAATCAGTGATCCCTTTGTCTTAATAAGGAATTAAGAAGCCATATTAACGGTTTCCATAATTATCTCCAAACAGTCTGCATCCAGAAGGATCGAGGGTTTCAAGTAAAACTAGGGTATCCTTTGATGCTCTGGTAAGGATACAAATAACCCAGAGGAGGGAAAATATTCTCATCATGAATGAATCAATATAGAGCAGGACACCTTTTCAAAACTGTTAGTTCTGAAAGCAACCCTGCAAGCTTTTCACTCCTCTCTTCTGGCAGGCTACCCTCTGATGTTCAAACAGGAGATGACCTACAAAAGCATGATCTCCTTCCTAAGTACAGATGGTTAAATTAGATAACTGTGAAAGTGATAAACACTTTTACTAGGACCAATCATGAGACTGGTGTATAACAGGATATATTATCTTCCAATAAGATAGAAACAAAACTGTAATTTAAACATTTTTACACTGCTTGAAAAATCTGAGATCAGATACACACTTTAAATTTTTCCTCAGTAAAATTCTGCAAGATGCCTTTAATTGTGCATCTCTTGAAGTTAGCTTCATTGTCTGAAGTTTGTTTGTTTTTTAGTTATTCTGTACCCAGTTTGTCACCAAAAATTAAATTTTTACCAGACTCCTGTCTGAAACTGAACCTTATGAATCAATTTTCAAAAGTAGGCAATGGAATGAGTAAAAAGCCAGAACCAAAAAGAAAAGCCAGGATAAAGTAGGACAATTTACTATAAATAGCTAAAGAAAGCCAGCTAACTGACTAGGTTTGACTATTCAGTAAAGTAGAAACTAAGCAGAGTTTCACTCCAAATTATGGAATATAAAAGATGATGTAAGTATTTGTAAAACTTTTTCTATTATTTTTAAAACCTTCTACTGTTACCTAATCTGTAATAGTTTGCCACTATGAAAGAAACTTGAGTGAAAGTAGAGTACATTGTACCTCTAATAAAGAAATTTCTGCTTTCAGCACACACAAAGAAATATTTCAGTCTCCTGAGATTCCATTTTCTTTGGATTTAAAAAAAAAATTAACCACTACGAAGTGTTTAAGAGAAGATTGCTTTCTTGGTAGCCATTACATTAACTTCCAGAAAAGCATGGTCACACTTGTGCTCAATTATCCTTACACCAGTTTTACACTAGTGAAACTCCACCAACTTCAGTGAAGGGAAAGGACGAGAGTAACAGTAATAAAACCATGTGGTTCTGAGGTTAGCTAATGCACAGCTTAAAGGGTTATGAATGAAATAAGCATTCTTTTCTTTAAGTTTACCTATGTAAACCAACATCGGTACTCCCCAATGACCCTCTCTCTAGTTCATGGAATCTATTCCCCCATCATGTAACCCCCCCCGTGAAACTTCCATTAACATTTATGGTGGCTACACGTGCATAATGATTTAATAATGATGGTCGGCTCAAATTTTCCACCACATCAAGTTTTGAATAATCAGTACAATCTAACACTTCACACATTTTGTTTAAGAGTGTCTCTAACATGAGAACAGGAGTACCTGTGGCACCTTAGAGACTAACATTTATTTGTTAGCCTCTAAGTGCCACAAGTACTCCTGTTCTTTTTGCGGATACAGACTAACACGGCTGCTACTCTGAAATCTAACATGAGAGTAAGGAAATTGATCTGTTTCCTGTGTGGCTGATTTGGAATCAAAAGGCAAATCAAGTGGTTTGTTAAAATTAAGAGTAACCTAGCATTTAACATAGTGTGCTCTTTATGACAAACCACAAGTCAAATGGCTTTGTACTGCTTTTGCAAAGTATTTAAAAAATTTAAAAATATTTACAAGTCTGAACTATATCTTTCAAGTTATCCACCCTTTCTGAAGAGACCTTCTAGTGATGTGCATAATTTATCTATCTCATACATACACAGCAAAAACAACAAGGAGTCCTTTTGGCACCTTGAGACTAACAAATTTATTTGGGCATAAGCTTTCTTGGGCTAAACCCACTTCATCAGATGCATGGAGTGAAAAATACAGTAAGCAGTACAGGAACTCCTCACTTAACGTTGTAGTTATGTTCCTGAAAAATGTGACTTTAAGCGAAACGATGTTAAGCGAATCCAATTTCCCCATGAGAATTAATGTAAATGAGGGGGTTAGGTTCCGGGGAAATGTTTTTCACCAGACAAGAGACTTAAATATATATTTATATACAAGTCTCTTGTCTGGCGAAAAAAATTTCCCCGGAACCTAACCCCCTCATTTACATTTAGATAGATAGATAGATAGATAGATAGATAGATAGATACACACACACACACACACACACACACACACACACACAGTGTATACATTTTAAACAAAAAATTTAATACTAGTACACAGTGATGATGATTGTGAAGCTTGGTTGAGGTGAAGGAGTCAGAGGGTGGGATATTTCCCAGGGAATGCCTTACTGCTAAATGAACTAGCAATTGACTAAGCCCTCAAGAGTTAACTCTCACAACACTCTACAAGACAGCAGGAAAGGAGGGAGGGCAGACAGAGAGACACACCCTGTGTGTGAGAGAAAAAATGCGCATTTCCCCTTTAAGTAGCTGACCCCAGGCTTAAGTACACTGCCTTGTTAATTAAATCAGCTTGCTGAGACCTGAGACCCGCAGCTACTGCCTAGAAGCTCCCTCCGTTGGTCATGTGTCCCCCCTGCTCTATGGAAGATGGGGTAAGTGGGGTGCAGGAGCAGGGGGGAGGGGGAGACACCCTGACATTAGCCCCTCTCTTCCCCCGTACAGCAAGCAGGAGTCTCTGGAAGCAGCTCCAAGGCAGAGGGCAGGAGCAGCACATGGCAGTGGGGGGAGGGACAGCTGCTGCACAGGGAATTTAGGGGAGTGGGGAGCTGATAGGGGGGCTGCTGGTCCACTCTGGTTCCAACCACCCACCAGCTAGCTGCAAGGGGCTGCTCTTCCTGCAAGCAGTGGACAAAACAGGCGGCTGCCAAATGACATTAGAAGGGAGCATTTCACAACTTTAAATGAGCATGTTCCCTAATTGATCAGCAACTTAACATCGAAACAACGTTAACCGGGACGACTAAGTGAGGAGTTCCTGTATATATATTATAGCCACAAGGACTCCTCATTGTTTTGGCTGATACAGACTAAGGGCTTGTCTATACTTACGCGCTGGTTCGGCGGCAGGCAATCGAACTTCTGGGTTCGATTTATCGCGTCTTGTCTGGACGCAATAAATCGAACCCAGAAGTGCTCACCGTCGACTCCGGTAATCCTGCTCGGCGCGAGGAGTACACGGAGTCGACGGGGGAGCCTGCCTGCCGCGTCAGGACCGCGGTAAGTTCGAACTAAGGTACGTCGACTTCAGCTACGTTATTCACGTAGCTGAAGTTGCGTACCTTAGTTCAAATTGGGGGGTTAGTGTAGACCAGGCCTAACATGGCTACCACTCTGAAACCTGTATACATACACAGGACTCTTGTGTGGAGGCGATACCCAGGTAATGAACTGCACAGGAGCGTGATATTTATCACTCACCTTTGACCTCATTACATACCCTCTTGCTCACAAATCAGTTTCCCCAGTACTACTGAAATATTTAAGGACCTGAACAACTTTGAACCCACTTTTTCTTATTTTAAATCCATATGCCACAGAAATGTTTCCTTTGCCCCGCAAATTACACTTGCTCAAAGCCCAGAACAAGCAAGATTTAGATCTGAGCTTCTGACAAGTTTTCGATATCTAAAAATGCCATAGCTTTAAATTCTGTTGCCCTACAGAATCAGAAATAGGAGCTTTATAGTACTAGAAAGAGGAGACTCCCAAGTTCCCAATGGAACCCACCACTCACTTCCTAGCCCTTGAAAAGCCCAACATATCAGACTTGAAAATTAGGATGTAGAAAAAAAGCTGTATTAGGTCATTTTTAGAGGTGTTTGACATTAGTTTTTTCCTCTCTTGGAGGCCTGCACAGTTGGACTCAAAGTAACTAAAGTCTGATTCTTCAATCAATATTGTGTGGGAGGATTGCTGTGCCCCGAGAATATGGTGACCAGGTGTCCGGTTTTCGACTGGAACACCTGGTTGAAAAGGGACCCTGGTGGCTCCGGTCAGCACTGCCTACTGGGCCGTTAAAAGTCCGGTCAGCAATGCTGTGGAGCTAAGGCAGACTAGTCCCTACTTGTCCTGGGGCACTACGCTGATTTCTCTGGGAGTTGGATCAGGCCCAGTGTGACCAATATCAAAGTGTTTAGTCCCACATCATGTACCCCCTTATTCACAATGGTGAACAGTTACATGAGTAATTCCATTGTGAACAAGAGATTCACAATCTGCACCTTAGATGCCAGTTCATGAAGTACCTAACTTTAACCCTCTGTCTGGCCCCACTGAAGCCAGTGGGACTACTCACATGCTTGAAGTTAGGAACTAGCTTAAGTACCTTGTTGAATCAGGACCCTAATGATTCATTTTCATGAGCAGGCAATTTTTCAGTTTGGAAGGCTTTCCTCAATTTTGTTTTTGGCATGTGAACAATTCTAGACAAAGCTTGACACCTCTGGCTTAATGCATATCAAACTTCCTGGGGAAACAATGGGGTTTCATTTGAACTTGACAACCAGTTTCCATAGCCTGGATTTTGAAAAAATAGCAATATATTTAACAACTAAGTACCAAAGACTGATTTCTGGAAACATGATGATTTTAACTAAGTTTGACACATAGTTATACTATTTTTAATTGTTAAATTTAAAAACATTCCTTTCAATGAATTATCTGATAGACAGAAGAAGTGGATGCAATCACTACAGTTAAGATTATATACAAGTGTTTCCATTCTAACCTCCGTGACATCTGCAGCTGCCAGCGTGGCTGACCTCAGGGCCACCCAAGCAGCTGGTCCCGACAGCCACACTTGGCGCTGCTGGAGAGGCTCCGCAGCCAGCCGCTGCTCAGGCAGCCCCACACAGCTGGGCCCAGGGACTGCCCAAGCAGTGACCGGTGTGGTTGGCTCCCGGGATTGGCGACTGCCCAAGCAGTGGCCGGTGTGGCTGGCTCCCCAGATTGGCTAAGCAGCAGTCCTGGGGGTGATGGGAGTAGCCGCAGCTCACTGGCCCCTGGCAGCAGTCCCAAGGGCACACACACACACACACACACACACACTCACGGAACCCCTCTTAAGGCAGCGAGCCCCCAGCTAAGATTTAGTCAGGGGGTATTTATAGTATAAGTCATGGACAGGTCAAGGGCCAGGAATTTTTGTTTATTGCCCATGAGACCTGTCCATGACTTTTACTAAAAAATACCCAGGATTAAATGGTAGCCTTACTCATGAGACTAGTCAAAATACAACTTTTTTTTTTTTTACTTTCCTAAATCAATCAGGATAGCAACTGTCAAAATAAAAACACAACATATTTAAAGGAAGTTCGTAATTAAACACTATACAGAATTAGTCAAAAGCTATCCACTTTTTCTCCCAAAAAAAGTTCCGTCATGTCTGATGGATTAAAAATCTGCTGAAAGTGTTTTAGATCACATGTGTGTGCCATGCCCGTCTCCTACGGTACTCAAACAAGCAGAGCACTAGCGTTTCCAGGAACCCTACTCTGTAGCAAATAAATCATGCAGATTGCAATAACCTGTCTGATCGTAAGCACTGACTAAGCAGGCACAAAGTGCAGGTTGAGAGACAGGAAATGCTAGTGTGTGTGCTTGTGCATACCTGCAGAGAATCCCAGTGCCATCAGTTTCTTTTTGTAGAATCACTCAAAGTAACACTTACTCTAAATCACCCGGTAACCCTTGTTCCCAGAAGGAAATGCATTTTCAGTTATTAGGAAGTGAGAAGGAAAGAAATCCATGTAATTTTTATGCCAGATCAAATATGGGTTTTATCAAACTTTGAAGTGTTTAACAGCGCGGTGAGAATGCCTCTCTTAGTGCCATAATGCCACAGCTTGGTAAGCAGAGGCACTCAAGCTAGATCCCCCTCATTACCAGAAAGGGGGCAGCAGGCAGGATGCTCTTTGCCAGGGCTCTGAGACTCTGGGACTTACTCCCCTACCCTGGGTCTGAAATAGCCCAAAATTGGTGATTTTCCAGGCACAGTGCAAAAGATGTGTTTGAAAGGGTCTCTGAAGAATGCTAAGAGTGTGCTTCCTAGGTGAAGAAGGGAACAGGGCCCAGCTGGCCAGCCAGGTTCCTATGGAACTGATTTTAATGCTGTTGAGATTTAATGTAATCATGTTAGGGCTCCTAGAGTCTTGGATAGGTGTATTTCTTAGTTCAAATCTAAATAAAAATAAAAATTAAATCTTCATGCCATTCAATCTGAACACATTTATCAAACTGAAATCTATGCATACATCAAAAATATGTCAGTGAAGTGTAGCATGAACAAACCTTAGAAAAAGAGTATCGTAGGGCAAATCAGTGATCCCTTTGTCTTAATAAGGAATTAAGAAGCCATATTAACTGTTTCCAAAATTATCTTCAAACAGTCTGCGTCCTGAAGTGGCCAGCAGGTCCGGCTCCTAGGCCGGGAACGGTGAACCACAGCCCTTGCAAGCTGCGGGCAGCTGTGCAAATGTAAACAAACTGTCTGGCGGCCCGCCAGTGGACTACCCTGCCCACTACTGGGTTAACTAGTAAACATTAGGCTTACAGGTTAACCAACCTTAACAGTTAACCCCCACCGGCCAGCCCCAGCCCCGCCTGCATCGGCCCCACTGGGCCACGGCTCCTGGCCCCGCCAGGCCCCGGTCCCACACCGACCCCAGCCCCCACCTCGCCCAGCCAGAGCAACCCCAGCCCCTCTCCCTTTAATCAGTTAACCGTTTAAACAATATAATTTTAATTGTTTAAACGGTTAACTTTTTAAACTATATTTACATCCCTACAAAGAACAGAACTGTCACGGTATTATATATAGTTAGAATATACACTTGCTGCATACTAAATTTTAGTAGATTGCAACTAAATTCAGATTTGTATGTACAGCTTTGTGGACTAGTGTTCTCTTTTCCAGATACTGCAATTGCACCTGGACTACTCTAGTCAGTTTGGGGCAAGAGATAAATTTGAGAGAGTTAAATTAAAGGAAAAATTACACAAAATGGAAGACTACAATTTGGATTTGCTATAAAATTGACAACACAGGTTGGTACTGTATAAAATGTTAACTACTGGATCTAGGGTAGCAGCTGTGTTAGTCTGTATCCGCAAAAAGAACAGGAGTACTTGTGGCACCTTAGAGACTAACAAATTTATTAGAGCATAAGCTTTCGTGGGCTACAACCCACTTCTTCGGATGCATACAGAGTGAAACATATATTGAGGAGATATATACACACACACACACACACACATACAGAGAGCATGAACAGGTGGGAGTTGTCTTACCAACTC
>NW_020689962.1:0-2815 GCF_002925995.2 Terrapene triunguis
ACTCATAAATTGTCCACCCTCTATAACACTGATAGAGAGATATGCACAGCTGTTTGCCCCCCGCCCCCCAGGTATTAATCACTTACTCTGGGTTAATTAATAAACAAAAGTGATTTTATTAAGTATAAAAAGTAGGATTTAAGTGGTTTCAGGTAATAACAGACAGAACAAAGTAAGTTACCAAGCAAAATAAAACAAAACATGCAAGTCTAAGCCTAATACATTTAAGAAACTGAATACAGGTAAATCTCACCCTTACAGATGTTCCAATAAGGTTCTTTCACAGACTAAACTCCTTCTTAGTCTGGGCCCAATCCTTTCCCCTGGTACAGTCCTTGTTCCAGCTCAGGTGGTAACTAGGGGATTTTCATGACTGGCAGCCCCCTTTGTTCTGTTCCACCCCCCTTTTATATCTTTGGCACAAGGCAGGAATCCTTTGTCTCTCTCTGGGTTCCCACCCCTCCTTCTAAATGGAAAAGCACCAGGTTAAAGATGGATTCCAGTATCATGTGACATGTTCACGTGTCCTGTGAGCCCCCTCCATTCTACCAGGACTGGCCCGCACATATACAGTGGAGCTTGCAGGTAAACAGAGCCATCTACAGTCAATTGTCCTAGTCAATGGGAGCCATCAAGATTCTAAACCACCATTAATGGCCCACACTTTGCATAATTACAATAGGACTTCAGAGTTATGCTACATCTTTCTAGTTTCAGATACAAGAATGATACATTCATACAAATAGGATGACCACACTCAGTAGATTATAAGCTTTGTAATGATGCCTTACAAGAGACTTTTTGTATAAAGCATATTCCAGTTATATCATATTTACACTCATAAACATATTTACACAAACATATGGAGTGCAATGTCACAAACTTAACAAATTCAATTTACGGACCCTGGGGTCCAATCACAACTACATGCCCCACATTGTGCAGAAACTCTTGGGAAGGATTAAGATACCAGGTAATTGATTAATTGCCTTAAACCAGTGCTGTGAAGGAATGCTGCACTGGGACTGAGATTTCCCCAAAGGTCAGATCGAATTCTGAGATCCTAATTATCACTGCCCTCTATGAATAGTGGAACTTAGATACCAGCGGTGACATCCTGGCCCCACTGAAATCAAAGTAAATCCACACACAGAATAACAAAATAAAATCATACGACTGTCTGTACTCACACATACATGGCCATTAACAGCCTCACATACTGTAGCATATCCAGTAATGTATAACACTCCAGCATAGAATCCTAGGCCTGGTCTCCACTGGACGGGGAGGGAATCAATCTAAGTTACGCAACTTCAGCTACGTGAATAACATAGCTGAAGTCGACTTACTAAGATCTACTTACTGCGATGTCTTCACTGCGGTAAGTCGACGGCTGACACTCTCCCGTTGACTCCACCTGCACCTCTCACCCTGGTGGAGTACTGGAGTTGACGGGAGAGCGCTTGGTGGTCAATTTATCATGTCTAGACTAGACACGATAAATCAACATCCACTGGATCGATCACTGCCCGTCGATCCAGCAGGTAATGTAGACAAGCCCCTAGATCCATAGGGTTAGAAGGGACCACCAGGGTCATCTAATCTAGCCCCCTGCCAAGATGCAGGATTTCTTGTGTCTAAACAATCCAATACTGGTGGCAGTCTGGCCTCTTTTTGAAAACCTCCAGTGAAGGAGATTCCACGACTTCCCTAGGTGGTCTGTTCCATTGTTCTACTGTCCTTACAGTTAGGAAGTTTTTCCTGAGATTTAATCTAAATCTGCTATGCTGCAATTTGAACCCATTGCCTCTTGTCCTGCCCTCTGGGGCAAGAGATAACAACTTTTCTCCATCTTTTTTATGGCAGTCTTTCAAGTATTTGAAGACTGCTATCATGTCCACCCTTAATCTCCTCTTTTCCAAACTACACATACCCAGTTCCTTCAGCCTTTGCTCATATGGCTGCATTCCATCCCTTTGATCATCTTTGTCACTTGCCTCTGGATCCTTTCCAGTTTCTCTACATCCTTTCTATACATTGGTGACCAAAATTGGACACAGCACTCCAGCTGAGGCCTAACCAGCGCAGAGTAGAGCAGTACTATCACCTCTCGTGACTTGCATGCTGTGCCTCTGTTAATGCAACCTAAAATTGCATTTGCTTTTTTTGCAACAGCATCGCATTGCTGACTCATGTTGAGGTTGTGATCCACCACAATTCCCAGATCCTTCTCGGCAGTGCTGCTGCCAAGCCAATTATCCCCCATTCTGTATTTGTGCATTTGTTTTTTCTTCCCAAAGTGTAGCACCTTACATTTGTCTTTGTTGGATTTCATTTTGTTGTCTATAGCCCAGTTCTCCAATTTATCAAGATCCCTCTGAATTTTACCTCTATCCTCCAAAGTGTTGGCAACCCCCCTAGCTTTGTGTCATCTGCAAATTTGATCAGTATGCTCTTTAGTCCTCCATCCAGGTCATTAATAAAAATGTTAAACAACACTGGACCCAGAACAGATCCCTGTGGAACCCCATTTGAGACCTCCTTCCAATCTGACATCATTCCATTAATAGTTACTCTTTGTTTGCAGTTGTTTAACCAATTATGTATCCACTTAATGGTACTTCTGTCAAGCCCGCATTTCTCCAGCTTACCTATCAAAATATCACGTGGGACTGTGTCAAAAGCCTTGCTGAAGTCCAGGTATATTATGTCCACCGCATTCCCCATATCTACCAAACCACTTACCCTGTCAAAGAAGGAAATCAAACTGGCATGATTTGTTCTTAGTAAATCCATGCTGGCTGCTAGCGATCAC
>NW_020689963.1:0-1275 GCF_002925995.2 Terrapene triunguis
TGCACCCATGGGTGCCCGCGCTCCATGCACGCCGTCCTGAATCCTCACCTGTGCGACACACGAGTGTGCGAGGGTGGGTGTGATTGTGTGTGCACGAGGCCGCCTTTAGCCCTGATGCCCCCCCCATCAGATGTGGCCCCCACAGCCCCTTAGTCACACGAGCAAGGCCTGTGGCCTCACCCCATGGTTCACTCCCCACCCCCCAGCTGCCAACCTGCTGTGGTGAACCCCCGTCTGGCGCTGCCCAGGGCCCGTGGGGCTCGTAGGTCGGAGAGACTCCCCCCGCCCCAGGGATTTTGCACCGTGGTCCCGTGATAGCGAGGGGTGGGTCCCCCACGGGGTGTGTGTGCCAGAGGCAGGGACACACAAGCCTGGCACATGCGTGTGCGTGTAACAGACAGAGTGACCTGGGGCCTCTCCCCAACCCTTGCCAGGATCTCCCCCACCCCGTCTGTGGAGCCTCAGACAGACCCCTTGAGCAGCATGCAGCCACCTCTGGGGTGGGGCGCCGGGGGCTGGGTATCCGGGGACCCCTTGAGCAGCATGCAGCCACCTCTGGGGTGGGGCGCCGGGGGCTGAGTGTACGGGGACCCCTTGAGCAGCATGCAGCCACCTCTGGGGTGGGGCGCAGGGGGCTGGTATCCTCGGACCCCTCACCTGGCTCTGGGGTGGGGCACAGGGGGCTGGGTATATGGGGACCCCTTGCCGAGTGCTGGGATGCAGCCCCCTGGGGTGGGGCGCGGGGGCGCCGGGTATACGGGGACCCCCCCACTCCGCGCTATTCCCCTCTGCCCCCCCCTTGGCTGGAGTGAACGGGTCCCGCCCCCCCCGCCCCCCATCTCTTGGCGTCTCCGGCCGGGCGCGGGCTCCCCCTGGCGGCCGGCGCGGGCTTTGCGGGGGGACCCGGCACCTGCGCTCCCAGGCGCGGGGGAGGCGGGCGGAGGCGCATCGTCCCCGCGCAGCCGGCTCGGGTCGGTCGGCGGGGCTGGCGGCCCCGGCAGGTAGGGACCGGAGCGGACCGGAGCGCCCCGGGGCTGGGGAATCCAGCCCGGGCACTGGGGGTGCGCTGAAGGGGGAGCGTGGGGCGCAGGGATGGGGGCTGAGGGGGGAGCTGGATTTTCAGAGAGAGCTGGGGGTGCAGGGAGGATTTGGGGGGTGCAGGGAGGGGGGAGCTGGGGTGCATTGAGGGGGAAGATGGGGGGCTGAGGAGGGAGCTGGGCTGGCAGAGATGGGGTGCAGGGAGGGCAGGATTTGGGGGTGCTGGGAGGGGGCTGG
>NW_020689963.1:1375-2557 GCF_002925995.2 Terrapene triunguis
GTTGGGGGGGGGGGGGGGGCTGGAGGTTCTCTAGACCAGGGGCAGCGGGTGCTGGGGTCTGGTGGGTCTGCAGGTCGGGCAGGACACGGGGAATGTGTGGGAGGGGACGCAGGGGCTCCAGGAACGGGGGTGGAGGGAATGCTTAGGGGGGCTGGCAGGGGCTCAGGTCTCCTGGCCCCTGGGGGGGCAGATGTACAGGAGTGGGGGCTGCGGGAGCAGCTCCCGGCGCAGCTACGTGCGGGGGGCTTCCCCTCCCCTCCCCTCCCCCCCAGCGCAGGGTGTAATTAGGAGGCAGTCGCCTGTCGGGGGGGAGCAACCTCCCCGGCGGCTGTTGTGCCAACACGACGCTAATGTGATTAGGAGCCAGCCCCGGACGTGAGTGTGCGAGCGAGCGAGTGTGCGTGAGTGTGCGACACCAGCGCCGCTCCGGCCGGCTGCACGCGAGACAAAGACTCTGTGTGTGCGTGTGCGTGACACCAGCACTGCTCACGCTGGGTGTGCGAGGGAGAGAGCGAGCCCGGGCGGGCGTGACACCGTGCTGGTGTGCGAGGGGGGGAGCGTGCAACGCCCCCGGCTGCTCACGCTCTGGGGTTCCCCGGTTGGGTCCCTGCAAGAGAACCCCCCCCTTGGGGCTGACGTGCGGCAGAGATAGCGGGTGACACGCTCTGGGGGGCGCACCCCCCGCCCCTCTCGGCCCCGCGGGGGGCACAGCGGGAGGGTGCTGGGCCCCGCAGCCGCACCCCAGGTCTCTGCTGTGAGGGGTCGAGGCCTGTTCACGGAGCCGGGGCCGGGAACTTGCCAGGTCAGGGGAACTGTTCAGCACTGGGACGGGGGGGTGCCTAGAGCAGGGTCTGGGGGTTAAGAGACTGTGGTACACTTCCCCCCCCGCTCTAACCCCCTAGACCCCACTCTCCTCCCCTCCCAGAGTCCTGGCTCCCAGCCCCCCCCCAACCCAACCCCCTAGCCCCCACTCCCCTCCCAGAGCCAGGGAGAGAACCCAGGAGTCCTGGCTCCCAACCCCCCTGCTCTAACCCCCTAGACCCCACTCCCCTCCCCTCCCAGTGCCAGGGAGAGAACCCAGGAGTCCTGGCTTCCAGCCTCCCACCTCTAACCACTAGACCCCACTCCCCTCCCAGAGCTGGGGAGAGAACCCAGGAGTCCTGGCTCCCAGCCCCCCCCACC
>NW_020689964.1:0-4093 GCF_002925995.2 Terrapene triunguis
GACATAACGACTGCTGGAATTAAGGGGGGTCATTAGTAACTTTCACAGTCCCCCCTTCGGGCCTGACAAATTCAAAAATTGTCAGGCCCGTTACGCAATTTGTGATCAAGCTGGAGGGACAGATACTGGGTTTTCTTATGGACAGCAGAGCTTTTGATCATAGCATTACACAGGCATTTGGCACATTATATCATTATCCAGATAACACATAGAAAGAAAAGAATCCATATAATACATATGTGTCTTATTTATGGGGCCTAATGGGAGGAATGAGGGAAACCACTGCCCTTGATAACAAATGCCTGTTGGTCTCACAGTCATGGCCATGTGCAGGAGACAATGGGGTTTTTGGGCATTCTCAGGGGTATTTAAAGGGTAAAAGGTTCCATTTCTGACCTCAAACCGAAGGGTTTGATCACAGGCCTCCAGAGGAAGGTAGCCCACTTCCCTCCCACTTCCTTCAGCATTTTCCAAACAAAGGGGCATGTTATACCCGATCCCAAGAACTTCAAAAAGAGGGACCCCCTTAGCTGCCCAGTAATAATGCCAAACTTCAAACCTTCTCCCATATTTGTCATATTGATATTCCCCAATCCATGCCCATTCAGTTTTCCGTTCTACCTGTAAGGAGAGTACTTCAGAAAGATTTGCAGGTACAGCCCACAATCCTATTCCTTCCTCAGAGCGGGTTTTGTGACACAGCCAACAATCAGATAAGTGTCCCAACGTGGCTATTCACTGAAGAGGTTTAGTGGCTGGGTGTGGGTTAGCTTGTACAAGGGGCAAACCCAAAAGCAATAGCCACTGCAGCACCGTCTGAGAACCCATAATTATAAAGTCTCTGGATTTTGTCTGCCGGAACAGAAGCTTTAGTCCCTCAAGAGATTCAGCTTTCCAGGTATCGTCTGTTTCTGGCTCTTCCGGGTCGCGGTGGGAAGAGCTGGCGGTGCTCCCTCGAGGTCCGAAGTCGTCTGCTTCTGGCCCCGTCCTAGGGGCTAGCTTGACTCGAGTGTGGTGTATCCAAGTGTCTCGCTCTCTCACTCGAATAGCAGTGTGAGAGGTAAGAAGGACTTGGAAAGGGCCCGCCCACCGGGGTTGGAGAGGCTCGTGTTTCCACTCTTTCACATAGACCCAGTCTCCTGGAGCGATCCGGTGGGCAGGAACATCAGCGAGTAGGGACTGAAATTGAATTGGTAAGCGTGGCCCCAGCTGTCCTTATCTAGAGGAATACTAAAAAAAAAAGCATTACACAAGTCTATTACTGAATAACAAGCAGTACCTGCTGGAATAGCAGTCAGGATTGTGTGAGGGTTTGGTACCACATTGTGTCTAGTTTGAACAACCTTATTTACTGCACGTAAGTCCTGGACAAATCGGTATACCGGTTTTCCCTCTGAGTCCATGTCAGGTTTTTTTTCTGGCAGAATGGGAGTATTGAAAGGAGACTTGGTGTGAACCAGCACTCCCAACCGCAGGAATGTGGTGATAAGACTCCGGAGGCCAAGCAGAGCTTCCTGGGGGATGGGATACTGACGAATCCGAGGAATTTCAATGCCTGGCTTCAGGGTTATACGCACTGGCTCTGTCTGGAGAGTCCCCAAGTCTGCCCTTGAAGTGCCCCACAGGGAGATGTTTACCTCCTGTCTGAGTCGCTCGGGTAAGATTGGGTCCGCAGGCAGGATCGGGTCCTTTGAAACTTGGGTTAGAACAGCACACAGCTGGGGAAGTTGGGTCTGAGGCAACCGATGAATGATTTTGTCATCTGAAAAGAAAATCTGAGCACGTAGTTTACACAACAGATCTCTGCCTAAGAGATTAACTGGGGAATCCGGGGCTAGCAGAAAGGCATGGGAGGCGGAGACACCAGAGATTTCTACAGCAGCCTCCTGTAATACAGAACAGTCAAATGGCTTCCCGCCTATACCCGTTACCGGAATGCTCTTATCTGTAAGGCTTCCTCTCTCCGGCTTGGCAGTAACGGTAGAAAGTGCAGCCCCTGAATCCAAAAGACAAAAATAGGTGGTTCCTCCCAATGTTAGGCGAACTTGGGGGTCTGTGGAGGAACAAACATAAGTGGTAAAATCATTTGAATAGGTGACAAGAGGACCCCCTGGTTGCCGTCATTCCTCACTAGCAACAGCGTCTGTTCTTGTCACAGCCATCTGTTGTTGAGGTCGGTCTGGGCGACGGGGTTGTCGTCCGGTAGGTTGGTACGGACACTCTCTCTTCCAGTGGCCAGGCTGCTTACAGTAGTTACATATGTCATTGGCATGTCTCGGCGTCCCCCCATAATCTGATTTTGGTTGCCACCTGGGGGGTCCCTGCCGCCCTCCCTGTTGTTCATTTCCAGTGTTTACAAGGGCTGCTAGCATCCTCACCTGTTTGGTCTCTTGAACTTTTTCCCTTGTATGATATACTCGGGTGGCCACGCTTACCAGTTCCTCCAGGGATTTTCCTTCAGCACCCTCGAGCTGCTGCAACCGCTTCTTGATGTCCGGGGCTGACTGGGAAATAAAAATAAGCCTGACCGTGGACTGTGTGTCCATGGCCTTGGGATCTATATTAGTATGGATACAAAATGCTTTACAAAGTCTCTCATAAAAGTCAGAAGGGTGTTCTTCTTTCCCTTGCACAGTATTATGAACCTTCGTCCAATCTAAAGTTCTTTCTCCCGCTTGTTTTATGCCTGTCAAAATATAGTCTAGGAATTTCTTCAGATCTGCTTGTTGGGTCAAATCATTCGGGTTCCAATGGGGCGGATTGTCGAGCCTTATAAAATTGCGACCATCATTGGCAGCCTCTGCAGCCTCCCGGGCCCCCCTCAGTACCCGCTCTTTCTCTTCCGTGCGCAACAAGCAATCTAAAAGTTGGCCCACGTCTTGCCAATCAGGATTATGAGACTGGAAAATGGCACGGAATCGCCTGTGAACGACGTCCGGGTCGTCCCTAAGGCGAGGTGTAGTGGTTTGCCAGTTCATAAGGTCAGCAGTGGTAAAGGGGACATGAACATAACGGTCTACAACATTCCCATCCGTTGTAGGAACTGGGATGGTCCGGAGGGGTGCTTGGATAATTACCTCGTCCCCATAAAGTGCCCCCTTCCTTGTATGGGACAGACTAAGGCTGGGAACAGACAGGGAGGTAGTGTACCCACTGCTGGTGGCTCCACTAGCTGATTCGCTTGAATAATCAGCCTCACGAGGGGCAGAAGCTTTCGGGAATAGGGGGGCTTGAATATGTACCTTCTTCATGCGACGATGGGCCTCATCGTCCCACAAAAACCAATAGTCCATTTGCCCCGGCGCTTGGTTTTCCAATGTCAGGCGTAAGGGGGTTAAATGGGTAGGAATATCAAAGGAGCCATACTCGGGCCATGCAGTCCCCAGGGCTGGCCAATCCTGGATGCAAAGTTGTAAAAAACGCTTCCTTAACATCCCTTTTTGAACACCGGGTAAGGGCCATTTGCTTAACATATAATCCAAAGGACTATCCTTTGGGGGTTTTACCAGAGACCCACCCATCTGCCTGCTGACACTCTTAAAATAGAATTACACAGAGAACAGAGGGAATTATGGTCTAATCGGAGACCCACCTATCTGCCTGCTGACACTCTAACAGAGAATTACACAGAGAACAGAAGGAATTATGGTCTAATAGGATCCTATTACAGGAATTTCTACTAATACTGACCGCTACAGGGGACGGGACAGAAGGACCCCAATTCAACCTCAGAGCTTCATCGCACGCGATGGCTTCCACTCTGAGGAATTACGAATGAGAGGCTCAGTTCCGTTCACACACCTAACGCCCAATGTATAAGACAGAAATTCATTAACCGGTTAACCAAAACCAAAATCAAACCAAACCAGAACCAGATAGTGTCTCCTTATCCTATTAGGACTCACCTTATCGGAGCACGAACCCCAGGGGCTGCGGTGAAGCAGAGAAAAGGGGCGAAACACCCCGTTGGCGCCATTCCCAGTTCGCCGCAGCCGTCCGGAGTCCAATGTCCGAGCTAGGAGAGTCCCATCTGGGTCGCCAGAAACTGTTACCGAAATATCGGGTCCACCTAGCTGAGAGCCAATAACAGCCA
>NW_020689964.1:4103-11015 GCF_002925995.2 Terrapene triunguis
CCCTACATTTGAACCCTAAAGTTCAAAGTGGGGATACAGCCTTGACACAAGGTCAGCTCCCAGACTACTGCACTGAGCAGCACAGCATGGGGAGGAGGTAACCAGCCTTCTGTGGAGAAAGAAGTGGTTCAGGACTATTTAGAAAAGCTGGACAAGCACAAGTCCATGAGGCCGGATGCACTGCACCTGAGGGTGCTAAAGGAGTTGGCGGATGTGATTGCAGAGCCATTGGCCATTATCTTTGAAACCTCATGGTGATCCGGGGAGGTCCGGGATGACTGGAAAAAGGCTAATGTAGTGCCCATCTTTAAAAAAAGAAAGAAGAAGGATCCAGGGAACTACAGGCCAGTCAGCCTCACCTCAGTCCCTGGAAAAATCATGGAGCAGGTCCTCAAGGAATCAATTTTGAAGCACTTAGAGGAGAGGAAAGTGATCAGGAACAGTCAGCATGGATTCACCAAGGGCAAGTCATGCCTGACTAACCTAATTGCCTTCTATGATGAGATAACTGGCTCTGTGGATGAGGGGAAAGCAGTGGACGTGTTATTCCTTGACTTTAGCAAAGCTTTTGATACGGTCTCCCACAGAATTCTTGCCAGCAAGTTAAAGACGTATACTATAAGGTGGACTATAAGGTGGATAGAAAGCTGGCTAGATCATCGGGCTCAATGGGTAGTGATAAATGGCTCCATGTCTAGTTGGCAGCCGGTATCAAGCGGAGTGCCCCAAGGGTCAGTCCTGGGGTGGGTTTTGTTCAATATCTTCATTAATGATCTGGAAGATGGCGTGGACTGCACTCTCAGCAAGTTTGCATATGACACTAAACTGGGACGAGTGGTAGATACGCTGGAGGGTAGGGATCGGATACAGAGGAACCTAGGCAAATTAGAGGATTGGGCCAAAAGAAATGTGCTAAGGTTCAACAAGGACAAGTGCAGAGTCCTGCACTTAGGACGGAAGATTCCCATGCACTGCTACAGGCTGGGGACCAAATGGCTAGGCAGCAGTTCTGCAGAAAAGGACCTAGGGGTTACAGTGGACGAGAAGCTGTATATGAGTCAACAGTGTGCCCTTGTTGCCAAGAAGGCTAACGGCATTTTGGGCCTTATAAGTAGGGGCATTGCCAGCAGATCGAGGGACGTGATCATTCCCCTCTATTCGACATTGGTGAGACCTCATCTGGAGTACTGTGTCCAGTTTTGGGCCCCACACTACAAGAAGGATGTGGAAAAATTGGAAAGAGTCCAATGGAGGGCAACAAAAATGATTAGGGGGCTGGAGCACATGATTTATGAGGAGAGGCTGAGGGAACTGGGATTATTTAGTCTGCAGAAGAGAAGAATGAGGTGGGATTTGATAGGTGCTTTCAACTGCCTGAAGGGGGGTTCCAAAGAGGATTGATCTAGACTGTTCTCAGTAGTAGCAGATGACAGAACAAGGAGTAATGGTCTCAAGTTGCAGTAGGGGAGGTTTAGGTTGGATATTAGGTAAAACTTTTTTACTAGGAGGGTCGTGAAGCACTGGAATGGGTTCCCTAGGGAGGTGGTGGAATCTCCTTCCTTAGAGGTTTTTAAGGTCATGCTTGACAAAGCCCTGGCTGGGATGATTTAGTTGGGGATTGGTCCTGCTTTGAGCAGGGGGTTGGACTAGATGACCTTCTGAGGTCCCTTTCAACCCTGATATTCTATGATTCTATGAATGGTGAGGAAATGGGGTGGGGGAAGCAGGCAAAGGTTACAGAGAAGCCTATTTATACACAACAGGGACACTGTCTCTTACAGGGGGCAGGAGGCAAGTGCGGCATGTTTAGGATGATGGTGGAGAGAAAAAAGGCTGGATTCAAGATGAGACCAAAAGAGGGGAAGGTGAATGGCAACTCCACACAGGACCACGGTGCTCTGACACCCCAGTTCTGGGCACCCTGGACAGTCCTAGCTAGAGAGAACAGGCAAACAGGGACCCATCACCCTGCAATGAACCTCTCCTGGCAGAAGGCCCCATGAGCACTATGAGCTGTATTAGGAGTGGGGGGCCCTGGGGACAGAGGGCAGCTGAAGTCCCTCAGATGTAGGTGAACTAGGCACTGCAGAATGGAAGGGCTTCACACCCCTCACAGCTGGGACCGAGGGGCAGCAACAGCTGTTAGGGTCTGCGACAGGATTGGGAAAAGACAAGCAGATGGGCCAGATCCCCAGCTGATGTTAATCATCCTACCTCCATTGGAGTAAATGGGCCAGATCCTCAGACAATGTGAACTTCTTTTACTCCAATGGTGACAACTTCTCTATTTTCCTCATGTCCCATTTAACCAGCTAATTTCCCTGTTCGGGCTAAACTTTTTGTGATCTAGGTGGTATTGACTCCACAGCATCCTCTATCTCACCCCCTCTAGTGGCTGGCCCACATGCAGGAGAACAGCCTACTGCTCTCAGTTACGCTACTACCTCAAGGGGCAGAGGTCTCTACGTGGTGCAGCGAATGGCCCTGTTCGGCTGATGACCCGTGGGGAGGTAAGAACGGCTCCACATGGTGCAATTCCTCTTTGTTCAGGTTGTGAGCTTTAAAACTCTAGGAAATGACACAAAAAATGCCCTGGTGCCTTTTCTGTGCAGGATTCTTTGGGCAGGAGGAAAAGGCCGCTGTCTCACCAAGAACCACACTCCTCACTCAGCTTCTCTTCTGCAGTCATCCCTCTGCATTGCTCCTTCCTCAGCCAGCTCCAGCCAACCAGCCCCAGAGACACAGGCTGTTCGGTCCCCTGACAGCTCCCTAGTGCTGGTGACCCTTAGATTCAGGACACCCAGCAGGATCTGGGGGTGGCTCCTCTCTCAAAGGGCTGGCAGGCTCAGGCCAGGCCCCTGGAGTGGGGTTCACTGTCTACTTACCTAGGTGGCAGGGAATCCCACAGTCCCTTTGTGATGTCAGGTGAGGGAGGGGTCTGGGCCCAGCTGAGCTGCCAGGGAGAGGGGTCAGGAGGGGCTGGGGGCTGCCTGGCTCTTCTTGGGTTTTTGAAGCTGAAGGGAGACTTTGAAAACATGTAAACCACAGATCTGGGCATTAAATCCTCCTCCCTGTGAAGGGATCTGAGGAGACAGACAGTGGAAGAATGGACAGAGCACGGGTGGACAGACCGATGGGCAGGGAAAAGCTCTAGGGTACACACAGTCATAGTGGCAAAAAAAAACATTGAATAAAATCAAGGTAAATAAATGCCCATAAACTACATTAATGCAGAGTTAAGGAGGCCCAGTGCTGCCTCCTGCCCTCCCAGCATGTGATGGGAGCTAAAGTTAAAGTACATGCCATAACCCCAACACAACTTTAACTCTGCCCCTTCCCTGTCCCTGGAGTTGGCACTCGCCACTGGAAACAGTTCAGTAAGGCTGGTGCAAAGGTTTACAAACTATGAAGGTCAGTGGTATCTTCTCCATCTCAGGAAGTCTTCAGGTCAAGACTGGATGCCTTTCTGGAAGATGATTTAGTCAAAGGTATTCAGCTCAACACAGCAGTAACTGGATAAAATTCTGTGGCCTGTGTTACAGAAGAGGTCAGACTAGATGACCTAATAGTCACATCTGGCCATAAAAACCTATACATCTACAAGAGATATGAAGAAGGACTAAAAGAACCTGTCAGTGTTTGTGTTGTGTTGCACAGATGGGAATACTGGCATTTATCTGCATGTCCTCCAGCTGTGTGCACGCCGTCATCTCTAGCTAGAATATGATGCTGGATGGATTACTTGGAGCAGCTTGGCAGAGCTGTGACTGATATGAAGAGAGGTGCGCGTGGAACTTGGGGGAACCAAATCTGCCTCATTTTCATGCTCAGTGTTGTAGGTTGTGTCAGTGAAGGTTCACAAGGGCGTGTTCTTGTCATGGAGATTGTCTGCAGCCTGGTGGCATATGTGTAAAGAGAAGTTGTTAGACTTTGTGCTGTTCTGCTCCTGTTCCCAGAGTGTTCTGTAGCAGGGGAGGGCAGAGAGCTAGTGTGCGTGTCACTGGCTTGTCGGGGTGATGCTGAAACAGGGCCGAGCAGAGGTGGAATTGTGGGGTGATGTGAACCTTAAGTCTGCATTTCCCCTTCTAAGAACCGAAGGGACGGGAATCCTTACCCAGCGAGGTCACAATCTCATAGTTTTCCTGCATGACGTCTCTGTACAGGGCTGTCTGAGCGGTGTCCAGCAGAACCCACTCTTCCCTGGTGAAATACACAGCCATCTCCTCGAAGGTCACCGGCCCCTGAAAGAGCAAGAGTCCAACACTCAGTACCTGCTGCCCCACTCACCGCCCCACACTATTCATGGGGAAGAGGAGCCAATCAAATGGAACTCTGGGAGGCTCACAGTCAACAGAGTCCCACCCCCTACCCTGCTCAGAGTGTCTAGGAAACACCAGGTTGAGGGGACAAAGAGAGAGCCCCTTGTCTCTCCCATAGGGTGACCAGATGTCCTGATTTTATTGGGACTGTCCCGATATTTGCTTGTTTGTCCTGCGTCCTGACCGATGTTCCCGACAATTTTGCCCTCCGCTCCGGTGCACAGGTGGAGCCCGGAGGGGCTCTTGCCCCTCCTGCCCCAACTCCGCCCCCTTCTTTCCCCATTGGATCCCTCCCCAAATCCCCGCCCCCAGCCCTGCCCCCTCACTGCCCCATTGGATCCTGAGCCAGGCCTGGGGAGGAGACGCACCTGTGCAGCAGCCTGGGCACACGGGCCATGGCCGGCCGAGGCCGGGAGCGCTGCAGTGCAGCGCGGAGGCTGCTCCAGCCCTGCAGCCCACGGGGCAGCGCGGTGGGTCCAGGGGCAGCGCGGAGCGCGCAGGGCCTGGGTGGGCAACGCAGCCCGCAGGTGTGGGCCGCCCACCGGAGACATGTGGCGGAGAGGGACTGCGGGGGCGAGACTTGTCCCAGGCAGGGCGGCCGGCAGACAGGGGCGAGGAGCTGGCCGGGGTCCCCCGAACAGATAAACTTCCCCACCGCTGCCGGGGAGCCCCGTGCCTCTCCTGCTCGGCTGCGCTCCAGCGGCTCACCCCGCCAGGAAGGAGCCGTTGGCCCGTTGGAGCGCAGCCGAGTGGGAGAGGCGGGACGCACCGCATGTACCCGGGGCGGGCCGGGGGGTGGGATGCTCCATGGGGAAGGCAGCGCACGCAGCTGGGGCCTGCTAATGCCCCCGGCCCCTGCAAAACTGCTTTTTTTTTTGCTCTGCCGCCGGGTTCCCCCCCCGCATCCCGATATTTCATCCCTGTGATCTGGTCACCCTACTCTCCCAGCAGATCCATCACACACCTACTAGCCAGAGACATGCAGGAGATGGAGCCCCTAACAGGGTCCTGGGAAAGCTGCCTGGTAGGAAGAGAATGGAGAATCAATAATTTTAGGAGAAATGGGGGAAGGATCTTGTGATACTGAGAGAGAAAAGGGGAAGAAGTAGAGAGAATTTGTATCAGTATTTGAGAGGCAAGTGGCACAAACAGGGAAAGGAAGCAGTTACCTCCCCCCACCCACACACACTTCTCCCCCTGGAATTTCCTGGCTGCACAGAGACAGTTCAGTCTCCTGTAGTGTGAAAAACTCTCTCTGTCTCAACGTGCTAACAGGAGGAGCAGTAACTGATGTGTGAGGGGGTGTATGTAAAACATTTCACTGCATCAAGTCTCCTGCAGCACCTCAGTAGGTGACATCAGGCAGAGAGGAGCTGCAGTGACTAGGCATTGGGATGCCTGTGCCTTTAAGAACCCAGCCCTGGGAAGCCCATGCTGAGAGGTGCTGTCCTGTGGGAGGGGAAATAAAAAAGCCCCTGTGCCCCCCCGACACCCTATTTTTGCAAACGCTGGTGTCGCACTGGAGTACAACTGTTCCCCCCTCTGCCTGTGCCGGGGTTTTCCCTCTGTCACCCTCAGGCAGCGCCTCACCCTGGAGCTTACCCCCGGTTCCTTCCCCCCACCCCCAACCCCAGGGTTACCATATTTCCACAATCAAAAAAGAGGACACTGGGGGGGGAAGCCCCGCCCTAGCCCCACCCCCGCCCCATCCATTCCCTCCCACTTCCCACCCCCTGACTGCCCCCCTCAGAGCCCCAACCCCCCCTGCTTCTTGTCCCCTGACTGCCCCCTATTGAGAACCCCCCCCAACTGCCCCCCACTGTCTGTAGTGTGTGTTTGTTTGTGTTTGGGGGTTACTTGCTGTGTGCTGAGCTTGTGTTTGTCAGTCTGTTTGTTTGTTTGGTTGTTTGAAGGACCGTGTGCTGTGGCTGGCAGTTGGAAGCTGTGAGCTTCAAAGGAAGGTTTGAAAGCTAGAAGCCTCTGGTAATTGGCTGAGCCTTAATCAGTGTGCGGGGCATTCATACAGGCCAGGGCTTTATAAAGCAGCGCACAAGCGACCAGGGAGCTTTTGCGAACAGGGGCTGCTAACAGGGAGTTTCGCAAGGTAGTTGGGAAGGGGGTGAGGGTCCCTTGCCGGTTCTATCTGTTTTCCCTTTATTCCCCTTAAACCTAAACTTCTTGCTTAAACAACCCTTTCAGCGGACAGGGGGCTGCAGATGGGAGTTTGACAGAGGGAGGCTTACGATGGTTAGGAAGACCCGCAACACCTGTGCCAGCACTGCTTCTGTCTCCGCCACCTGCGCCTGTAGCCAGACAGAGTGCCTGAGCATGGATGCTTCTACCCAGATCCTGGTGTGGTTTTGCAGAGACTGTAACTTGCAATTTCCACTTACTGATATCCAGGCTGGGGGGACCATCCAATGTGAAAGGTGCCTGCTGGTGGAATCTCTCAGGCAGCAGGTGGGAGAGCTACAGGAGGAGGTGGCTAGGTTGAGGAGCATCCGAATCCACGAGCAATTCCTGGACAGTGTCCATGTGGAGACAGCAACAGAGGGTCCTGTGGCACCTTTAAGACTAACAGAAGTATTGGGAG
>NW_020689965.1:0-1235 GCF_002925995.2 Terrapene triunguis
ACTCTTCATTTGATGGGTCAGGGGTGTTGAACTTTTAATACAAGCTTCTCTTCTCCAAAATGTTCATTAGTCAATAAAGTTAAATAGATGTTTACAAAAACAAAAAAGCTCCCCAAGTTTTAAACAGCCCCACTAAAATCCATTCCCCTCTCAACTGCTCAGCCTCCACACTCTTGCCTCTTGTGATGTCATCATTTTACTAGTTCTTTACTCATTATTGAGTCTTCCAGCTTAGACAGGACCCTAATTTCTAATATGAAACACAAGCAGGAGAATGAAACAGAGAAAATGTTATTTAAAAAGACTAACCCTTTGAGGCCTTCTTTATACAGAATAAAGAAGCAAACAAGGACATGAGACCATTTTTTTGACTTTGCAGATGCCCTTTAAGAAACTGCTTCAAAGATAATAAATAAATAATATAATAAATAATAAATAAATACAACTATGACATTGTTGGCATCACTGAAACTTGGTGGGATAATACACATGATTGGAATGTTGGTGTGGATGGATACAGCTTGCTCAGGAAGGATAGACAGGGGAAAGGGAGGAGGTGTTGCCTTATATATTAAAAATGTACACACTTGGACTGAGGTAGAGATGGACATAGGAGACGGAAGAGTTGAGAGTCTCTGGGTTAGGCTAAAAGGGGCAAAAAACAAGGGTGATGTCATGCTAGGAGTCTACTACAGGCCACCTAACCAGGTGGAAGAGGTGGATGAGGCTTTTTTTAAACAACTAACAAAATCATCCAAAGCCCAAGATTTGGTGGTGATGGGGGACTTCAACTATCCAGATATATGTTGGGAAAATAACACAGCGGGGCACAGACTATCCAACAAATTCATGGACTGCATTGCAGACAACTTTTTATTTCAGAAGGTTGAAAAAGCTACTAGGGGTGAAGCTGTTCTAGACTTGATTTTAACAAATAGGGAGGAACTCGTTGAGAATTTGAAAGTAGAAGGCAGCTTGGGTGAAAGTGATCATGAAATCATAGAGTTTGCAATTCTAAGGAAGGGTAGAAGGGAGAACAGCAAAATAGAGACAATGGATTTCAGGAAGGCGGATTTTGGTAAGCTCAGAGAGCTGATAGGTAAGATCCCATGGGAATCAAGACTGAGGGGAAAAACAACTGAGGAGAGTTGGCAGTTTTTCAAAGGGACACTATTAAGGGCCCAAAAGCAAGCTATTCCGCTGGTTAGGAAAGATAGAAAATGTGGCAAAAGACC
>NW_020689966.1:0-3115 GCF_002925995.2 Terrapene triunguis
TCAGGGGATGGGGAACGGGGGGATTGGATAGGTGTGGGAGTCCCGGGAGGCCTGTCAGGGGGCAGGGGTGTGGATAGGGGTTGGGGCAGTCAGGGGACTGGGAGCAGGGGGGTTAGATAGGGGGTGGGGTCCCGGGGGGGTGGTTGAGGCGGGGGAGCCCGGGAGGGGGCGGTTAGGGGACAAGGAGTAGCGGGGGTTGGATGGGCTGCGGGTTCTGAGGGGGGCAGTCAGGGGGCAGGAAGTGGAAGGGGGCAGATAGGGGTTGGGGGCCAGGCTGTTTGGGGAGGCACCGTTTTGCAACCCCAATGTGGCCCTCAGGCCAAAAAGTTTGCCCAACCCTGCTCTAAAGTCACAATGCCCCTCAACTCACAGCACCAATTTAAGGGGCGTGGTGTGGAAACCAGGCTTTTGTGGTGGTTTTGTTTTCCAATTGTCACCAAAATCAACAAGATTCTTCCCACTCATGCCTAGAAATTCCCTGAAATTTTTAATCAATTGGATGTAGTCTTCAATAATTATCACGTTACAGACAAAGAGATGCCACTGAATTGAGCGTTAGGCCTCACTACCCTCAGCCAACAATGACCTCAGTCTCCCCGCTATTAACTCAGCAATAACTTCAAACTGGGCCAATCAGTGTGGAGACTCTCAGGGCTTGTCTACACTACCGTGGTAGTTCGACGGCTGGCAATCGAACTTCCGGGTTCGATTTATCGCGTCTGGTGTGGACGCGATAATTCGAACCAGGAAGTGCTCGCCGTCGACTGCGGTACTCCACGTCAGCGAGAGGAGTACCGCGGAGTCGACGGGGGAGCCTGCCTGCCGTGTGTGGACCGCGTCTGAACCGCGGTAAATTCGAACTAAGGTATGTCGACTTCAGCTACGTTATTCACGTAGCTGAAGTTGCGTACCTTAGATCGAATTGGGGTGTTAGTGTAGACCAGGCCTCAGGGACTGGAGGCTGAGCATTCTCAACAGATGGCCAAAAGACAGCACTAGTCATGAGAGGAGATTACTCTGGTGGAAATCTCTGTCAGCGCACTATTCCAGCCCCACCTCTTTGTGAGGGCCTCCTACAATGACGGCTGAAGAACAGCCCCACCAGCCTCAGGAAGAAGAGCAGTAGAGAGAAATGGAACAAGAAAAAAGAGAAGAAGAGACAAGAAGGAAGGAGGAAAAGGGAAGGAAAAAGGACAAATTCTAAATGCCCCCAGTCAGTCACAGATTCATAAATTCCAAGCCCAGAAGAAACCACTCTGATCATCTAGCCTGGCCTTCTCTTTAATATGGGCCATAGAACTTCCCTCAAAATAATTCCTATAGGAATTAGAGCAGATTTTTTACAAAAACAGCCAATCTTGATTTAAAAAATGCTAGTTGTGGAGGATCCATCACAACCCTCGGTAAATTGCTCCAAACCCCGACTGTTAAAAATGTTCGCCTTATTTGCAGTCTGAATTTGTCTAGCTTCAACTTGTAGCCATTGGATCTTGTTATACCTTTGTCTGCTCAAGTGAAGCGCCCATTAGCAAAGATTTGTTCCCTTATGCTAATCCCTTAACTTTCACTTTGTTAAGCTAAATAGATTGGGCTCCTGGAGTCTATCATTATAAGGCATGTTTTCTAATTCTTTAATCATTCTTGTGGCTCTTCTCTGAACCCTCTCAAATTTATCAGCTTCTGCCTCAAATTGTGGACACCAGAACTGGACACAATATTCCAGTAGTGGTTGCACCAGTGCCCAGTACAGAGATACAGAACCTCTCTACTTTTACCTGTGATTCTGCTATGTATGAGTCCAAAGATCGCATTTTCCCTTTTGGCCACAGTGTCCCACTGGGCGCTCATGGTCAGCTGATTATCCACCATGAATCCAAGTCTTTTTCAGGGTCACTGCTTCCCAGGATAGAGTCCCCCATCTTGTACATATAGCCTATATTTGTTTGTTCCTAGAGGTATAACTTTACATTTGGACATATTAAAATGCATGTTATTTGCTTGTGCTAAGGCCACTAAGCAATCCACTTGGCTCTGCATCAGTGACATGCCCTCTTCATTATTTACCACTCCCCCAATCTTTCTGTCATCTGCAGATTTTACCGTTATGATTGTATATTTGCTTCCAAGTCACTGATCAAAATGTTAAATAGCATAGCACCCAGAACCGATCCCTGCAGGACCCTACTAGAAAGACACTCACCCGATAATGATTCCTCCTTTACAACTATATTTTGAGACCGATTAGTTAGTCAGTTGCTAAGGGGCGGAGTCCTAGGTGGGACATTTTTCTGCCAACTTACCTTGTGTTTTCTGAGCCTAGAGCTCAGCTGGCAACATATATCTTAGACTGAACAGGTTCCAACCCTCACTGAGAATCTTACCTTATACACAGGGAATGTCTGCTCTCTACAAAATCAACACAGAAAGGCAAAAACTCCCAAAGCAGCTCCTCCTCAACACTCAGGTGCATGAACACAAACCCTCTCTTGGTCCTCAAGGAGAGACCGCGAGAAGGAAACTTGGTGCAGCAAGGCTACAGGGGTCTCCAATGTTCCTCCGGCCTTGCACCCCGTCCTGCCTGGCTGATGTCAAGGAAGCTCTGTGAGGTCACAGCCTCCTCATCACCTTTGCCCAATAGGCTGAGTTCCTGCCAAAGGCCATTGTGAAGGCACTGGCACACCCATCTCTCCCTTGCAGGGCTAATGTCTGCCCCTGGCCAGCCCAGTTGTATGTTTGAACAGCTCCCCGGATCACCCCACTTGCTCATTATTGATTCTGGGGAGCAAACAGGCTTTCCAGTAAAACAGCAGAGTCTGTTCCTCACCCCACACTGAGTTTTTCATAGATTATGAGGCCATTAAATCGGCTAATCCGGCCTCTATTTCACAGGCCATGAAATTTCACACACCACCTTCCATATTAAGCCCAATAGCTTGTTTTTCACCAAAACACACCTTCCAAAAGACAATCAGCTGTGATGTGAGGCCATCAGGAAACAGAGAATCCATCTCTTCCCTTGGTAACTTGTTTCCATTAGTTAATCACCCTCGCTGTCAAAAATTTGTGCCTTACTTCTCATTTGAATTTCTCTGGCTTCAGCTGGCAGCCATTTGTT
>NW_020689967.1:0-1005 GCF_002925995.2 Terrapene triunguis
GGGTTCTGCAGGGAGCAGTTCAGGGTCTGGTTCTTTTCAATGTTTTCATCATGATTTAGATCATGGAATAGAGAGTACACTTATGTTTGCAGATAAAAAAAGTTGGGAGGGGTTGGAAGTCTTTGAGAATCGGATAAACATTCAAAATGATCTGGGAAAACTGGAGAAAAGGATGATTAGAGGTCTTGAAAACATGACCTATGAAGGAAGAATGAAAGAGATAGGCGTGTTTAGTCTGAAAAGGAGACGACTGAGGGGGGAAATGATAACAGTTTGGAAATACCCCAAAAGTTTTACAAAGAGGGAAAAAAAGTGTTCACCTTAACTTCTGAGAGAAGAGAAGAAGCAATGGACTTAAATTGCAGCAAAGGAGGTTTAGGTTGGTCATTAGAAAAAATGTTTCAAAAAAGGCAAATGCAATGTTCGGTTATATTAGCAGAAATATCACATACAAGTCATGGTACGAGATAGTATACCTCTACTCGGTGTGGGTTAGGTCTCAATTGGAGTAATGTGTCCAATTTTGCACACCAATTAACAGAAAGGATGTAGAGAACCTGGAAAGGATCCATAGGCAAATAACAAATGTTATGCAAGCGATGGAATACAAGCCGTATGAGCAAACCAAAGAAACCAATATGTTTACTAGGAAAAGAGGAGATTAATGGGGGACAGGATAGTGGTCTTCAAACACGTGAAAGGCTACCATAAAAAGGTGGTGGAAAGTTATTCTGTCTTACCACAGAGGGGCAGGACAAAAGGCAACAGGTTCAAATTCCAGCATAGCAGATTTAAATTAAATTTCAGGAAAATCTTCCTAACTTTAACTACAGGAGGCCAATGGAACAGACTCCCAGAGAAGTAATGGAAGCTCCCTCTATGGAGGTTTTCCAAAGATGTGTGAATAGCCATCAGTCTTAGATGACTAAGACAAAACAAATCCTGCATCTTGTCAGGAGGATAGACTAGCTGTCCTTTGCGTTCCCTTATAACTCTATGGCTCTA
>NW_020689968.1:0-1394 GCF_002925995.2 Terrapene triunguis
AAAGATCAAGTGACCCTTTGCCAAGGGATCTCTGTGTCACTGTCTGACCCCCCGTAGGCCAGGGAGAGGACGACTTTCTGCCAATGGCCTTCAGGACGGGTGCTGAGTTCACTGCAGTGCCCCTTGTCCCCCTCTCCATTTCCCTTCTCGGATGCTGTCTGGGATGCTGCCCCGGTTCCTGCTCCCCAAGCCACCTCATATCTACTCCAAGTGCCAGGCTGCTGGCAGCCCCCAGTGAGAGGCCATCCAGCCCATCAAACTGCTGCCCAACTGCTGGGCCTCAGGCCTTCTGGGGTGCACCTCTGTGAGTCCAATTGCCCCCTGCCCCAGAGGTGCTACAGGGGCATGTCCTTCTAGTGTGTCAGGGCTCCACCCTCTGGCTGAGGCCTCGGGGCACTTTCTTCCTCTCTGGGGGTACCAAGTGAAACAGAAAAAGAGCTGACTGTCGACAAACAAAGGTAAATAAAGGAAAGAAAAAAAGAAATGGGGGTGGGGGGTAAATGTGGACAGCTCCTATCACGATATGGGCCTCTCTTATTTCTGGGGGCCCTGGGAGCGTCTCCGTCCCCTTCAGAGTTTACTGGGTCTCCAGCGCAAGATTTAACCTGCTCCCCCTTTGAGCTCTGGGGATCCCCACCCTCCCTCAGTGAAGGCCAGAGCCCCGAATGCTGCCAGCCCTCTCTTTGGGACTGGAGATGCTCCACAGACTGTTCCCTTCCCAGGGTTGCCCCCATCTGAGTAGAGTAGGTCTCTCCTGTTAACTCCTGCTCCAATCCTGGCATGGTTTTCAGTTGTAAACTGAGGAGCTGGGCCAGTCCAGACTAAAGCAGCAATTTAACCCTTTCTGTGCCAGTATGGGGTTTATATAGCCCTTCACAGGCACCCAGGGAATGGCTCCCTATCAGCTCCATGCCTGATGTGGTGGGGCGACCCACTGGCAGCATTGCTTTTGAGGGTACTGCTCCCCCCCTTTACTGCCACCACAATGCCTGTCACCTTCACTTCCTGAGGGGTGACCCCAGAAGGTGTGTTTTGTTATCTCTTTTTCTACCCCCCCCCTAAACCCCAGAATCTGTTGTGCACCCTCGGTCACTCACCTATGTCTCAGGCAACAAGGCAGGTCATGGGGCACGGCCGATGCTATGCTGGAGATCCATCATCACTGAAGGAGTGGCAGCCTTGACCACCGTTGAAGGTTGCCGGGATGCTGACGTGCACGGGCGGAGAACTGGGGCTTGACTGAGTCCATGGACCATTTGGCCCACATTGTCTCACTGTAAAGCCTGCTCTGCATTGCTGCCAATTGCTGCTGGTGGCGTTGCACCTGTAAGTCTCTGTAACACTGTTTTCAGCAATGCCCCTCTGCCATGTACATTGGCCAAACCAGACAGTCT
>NW_020689969.1:0-3040 GCF_002925995.2 Terrapene triunguis
AAGATCTCTAAAGCCATGGCAGAGAGAGGCTACAGCCGGGATGCAACGCAGTGCCGCGTGAAAATCAAGGAGCTGAGACAAGGCTACCAGAAGACCAAAGAGGCAAACGGACGCTCCGGATCCCAGCCTCACACATCCCGTTTCTACGAGGCACTGCATTCCATCCTAGGTGCGGCCGCCACCACTACCCCACCCCTGACCGTGGACTCTGAGGATGGGATATTGTCCGCGGCCGGTTCCTCAGCGGACGGGGAAGAGGAGGAAGGAGATGAGGAGGACGAAGCAGTAGACAGCGCTTACAACGCTGATTTGCCTGACAGCCAGGAGCTCTTCATCACCCTGACAGAGATCCCCTACCAACCCTCCCCAGCCGTTACCCCAGACACAGATTCAGGGGAAGGATCAAGCAGTAAGTGTTTTAAATATCTAAACATTTATTTACAACATAACTGGCATATTTAAAATATTAACAGTAGCTAAAGTGCTTTAAAACATGTAAACATTTATTTGCAACAAAACAGGAAGATTGAAAATATTAACAGTGGGTAAAGTGCTTCAAAACATGTAAACAGGAAAGTCAAACAAAAGGGGAATCAGTGCAAAGTGTGTCATGATTAGTCTGTCTTTGGGCGCCTCAATATATAGTCCGAACCATTTTCAAAAAATTGCACAATGTCCGCTTCATGATTATAGTGCCCAAAACCCTGCAGTCATTTGTCCCTCCAAGGGCACCTAAGCCAAGAACTGGTCAATGTAACCAGGGATAGAGGCGACATCCTCCGGGGAGAACTCCTCATACACCTCCTGCAGGTGTTTTTCCAGCCTCATCAGCAGGTTCCTGGGCAGGGAGAGCTTATTAGGCCCCCCGTGGTAGGACACGTTTCCCTGCCACAACGCCAGCAGGTACTCCGGGATCATGGCCTTGCAGAGCAGCGCAGCAAATGGCCCCGGTTTCTGCAAGCTGTCACGAAGCATCCGCTCCTTCTGGCTCGCAGAGACCTTCAGGAGGGTGATGTCTGGCATGACTCCCTGCTGTGAATTAGGTAGGGGAAAGTTAGTATTGGGACTGCTTGCCCGTCCCTTTACAGAACTGCAACCGCCGGTTTACAGCCACGCGGTTTACAGCCGCGAGGGGCTGGGACAGGGGCAGAGTTCATGCTTGCAGGATTGCTGCCAGCAGAGACTCACATTGCTTTCTATGCGAAAGGAGGCCAGTGCCACTCTTAAAGTTTTAAGCAGCCACAAGTCTACGGCTTACCATGTTTGCCATCTAGACAAAGTCCGGTGTCCTGCCCTGCTCCTCAGCTCGCCACAGCAAGACCGCAGGCACGGTAGGCGAGGGCCGAAAATTCGACCTTGTCCTCAGTGCGCGTGTGATAGGTGCTCTGCATGGTCTTGTTCACAGAGAAAGACTATGTTCTCTGTTCACAGATACATTGATCTGTCTCAGGAATTCACTCCCTTTTTCCAATTCCCACAGCCACATCTGCCCAGAGGCTAGCGCACATTAGGAGGAGGAAGAAGAGGACACGGGAAGACATGTTTGCTGAACTAATGGCATGCTCCCGAGCACAGGCAGCCCAGCAGACACAGTGGAGGGAGAACTTGTCCCAAATGCACCGGGCAAACATTGAACGGGAGGAGAGGTGGCGACAGGAGGACAGGCAGGCTACTCAAACGCTGCTTGGACTAATGAGGGAGCAAACGGACACGCTCCGCCGCCTTGTGGATGTTCTGCAGGACCGGAGGCAGGAGGAGAGAGCCCCGCTGCAGTCTCTCTGTAACTGCCCTGCCCCGCCACCAAGTCCCATACCCCCCTCACCCAAAGTCCAAACACGGAGGGGTGGAAGGGGCCGTGAAAAATGTCACTCCACCCCTGCGGACTGCTCTACCACTAGAAGGCTCTCATTCCCCAAAATTTGAAAAGTCCTTTCCTACCCGCCTCACACAAGACCCCGTCCAAGTTTCACCCCCCCGTTCCATGTGCGGTTGTTAATAAAGAATACTTTTCTGTTCATTTCTGTTTCCATCCTCTTCTTTTGGAGGGGAGTCTGTCTGAAGGGGGGGAAGGGGCTTGGTCATTGGACAGGACAGTCACCTTTAGCAGGGGGCAGGTGCAGCAGCAGGGCACATATACAGTGCAGTGACTAGTTATCCTGGTCAGTCTGGGAGGTGGTTTTCATGTTCTGTGTGGTGGGGGGGGTGGTGTTGCTCTGTGACTTGGTGGCGTGGGAGGGCAGTTACAGATCTTATGCAGCGGTCCTTACCCTGGATCACAGAGCCGCGCAGCAGGGGATCTGTAACCCTCCTCCCCCTGCAAGACAGTCACATAGCCGACACATACACGCAGTCCCGGCCAGGAGGGCTGGCAGGCTCCGTTGAAACACCCAGTCCACCACCGCGGAGCCTGTCATTCCTGGAGTTTAGAAGCATCATTTGCATCACAACACTAAACCCGCCCCCCGCCACAGTCTGCGTCCCAGGTTTAAAACATTCCCGCGAAAACAGTAATAAAGACAATGGTGTCCATTAACAAAACAGAACAGATTTTATTTTTTGGGAAGGGGGTGAAGGGGGTATGTGATTGGAGAGGATAGTCGACGGCAACTGGGTAAAGAAACGGGGGCAAGTTCTGCTTCTGTGTCCACAAACTTAAAAGTCACTGGGTACCCTGCTCAGCCTTGAAACTGGCTTTCAAAGCCTCCCGGATGCACAGCGCGTCCCGCTGGGCTCTTCTAATCGCCCGGCTGTCTGGCTGGGCGTAATCAGCAGCCAGGCTATTTGCCTCAACCTCCCACCCCGCCATAAAGGTCTCCACCTTGCTCTCACACAGATTGTGGAGCACACAGCAAGCTGCAATAACGATGGGGATATTGGTTTCGCTGAGATCACAGCGAGTCAGTAAGCTTCTCCATCTCCCCTTGAGACGGCCAAAAGCACACTCCACCACCATTCTGCACTTGCTCAGCCAGTAGTTGAAGAGTTCTTTTTCAGTGTCCAGGGCGCCAGTATAGGGCTTCATGAGCCAGGGCATTAGCGG
>NW_020689970.1:0-5731 GCF_002925995.2 Terrapene triunguis
CGCTGGAACTAGAGGTCCTGGAGGTGCGACAACCCCCCCCCCCCCCCGGTTTGAAGTGGTTTTCATCATATACAGGGTTTACAGTTTGATTCAATGGCTCTCTGAACCCCCCTACACAATTTTTTTCAACACCCCTGACAGGATCCACCCCAATCTGCTGCCTAATGGAGATTTTACTTCTTACTCTTTGGAAGGATGCAGCATGGATCATTGATGGAGTCAGTATATAGAACGAAATAAACCACTGTTCTGCTCCGGAGTTGAAATTCCTATTGTTAATTATTGAATAATAAGAGCAATATATATCTAAAGCACCCAAAAGAGAGAGAGAAGCAGCTAGAAAAACACATTCTCTGCCCTGAGGAGCTTACAGACCCAATTCTCTAAACATCTAGCACTTACTACAGTAAGTAGGAATGACGAGGGTTACAGCAATAGGATCGGGAGGTCACTTATTGTTGGCTCATTTTGATAGTGCAGCTGAAAGATTTTTTTAAAATTTTTTAATTTTCTGACCTGATCCGCTATATAGCAAAATAAAAAAGGGCCAGGACCAAGTTTTTAAAAACGCTGGCTAAAGTCCTAAATTAGGCCTTCAATTGTTGCTGCTAGGTGCATACATTTGGAATTGGGAAGAGATTTTCAAAGTCAGAAATGGCAGCTAGGCACCTAACTCCCACAGAAGGTCAGTAGCAGCTGGACACCTCACTGCCATTTGTGCCTTTAAAAATCTCCCCTTAGGAGCCTAAATTTAGGCACCGGGGTAGGATTTTCACAGTACCTAAGGCTCAGATCTCAAAGGTATGTAGGCACCTATCTCCCAGTAGACTAAATACCTTTGAGGCTCTGGGCCTAAGTGACTAAGGCCTGGTCTACACTAGGCTTTTATGTCGAATTTAGCGCCCTTATATCAAATTAACCCTGCACCCGTCCACACCACGAAGCTATTTAGTTCGACATAGAGCTCTCTTTAAATCGATTTCTGTAAACCTCCCCAACGAGAGGAGTAGCGCTAAATTCGACATGGCCATGTCGAATTAGGCTAGGTGTGGATGGAATTCGACGGTAATAGCTCCGGGAGCTATCCCACAGTGCACCACTCTGTTGACGCTCTGGACAGCAGTCCGAGCTCGGATGCTCTGACCAGCCACACCCCGGGAAAATTTGAATTCCTTTTCCTGTCTGGGCAGTTTGAATCGCAGTTTCTGTTTTGACACCGTGGCGAGCTCAGCAGCAGTGGCAACGATGCAGAGCTCTCCAGCAGAGATGGCCGTGCAATCTCAGACTAGAAAGAGGGCCCCAGCATGGACTGATCGGGAAGTCTTGGATCTCATCGCTGTGTGGGGAGATGAGTCCGTGCTTTCCGAGCTGCGCTCCAAAAGACGGAATGCAAAGACCTATGAGAAGATCTCTAAAGCCATGGCAGAGAGAGGATACAGCCGGGATGCAACGCAGTGCCGCGTGAAAATCAAGGAGCTGAGACAAGGCTACCAGAAGACCAAAGAGGCAAACGGACGCTCCGGATCCCAGCCCCACACATCCCGTTTCTACGAGGCACTGCATTCCATCCTAGGTGCGGCCGCCACCACTATCCCACCCCTGACCGTGGACTCTGAGGATGGGATATTGTCCGCGGCCGGTTCCTCAGCGGACGGGGAAGAGGAGGAAGGAGATGAGGAGGACGAGGCAGTCGACAGCGCTGATTTGCCCGACAGCCAGGAGCTCTTCATCACCCTCACAGAGATCCCCTACCAACCGTCCCCCGCCGTTACCCCAGACACAGATTCAGGGGAAGGATCAAGCAGTAAGTGTTTTAAATATCTAAACATTTATTTATAACATAACTGGCATATATCAAATATTAACAATAGGTAAAGTGCTTTAAAACATGTAAACATTTATTTACAACAAAACAGGAAGATTTAAAATATTAACAGTGGGTAAAGTGCTTCAAAACATGTAAACAGGAAAGTCCAACAAAACGGGAATCTGTGCAAAGTGTATCATGATTAGTCTGTCTTTGGGCGCTTCAATATATAGTCTATTTTCAAAAAATTTCACAATGTCCGCTTCATGATTATAATGCCCAAAACGCTGCACTCTTTTGTCCCTCCAAGGGCACCTAACCCAAAAACTGGTCAATGTATCCGGGGATAGAGGCGACATCCTCCGGGGAGAACTCCTCATAGGTCTCCTGCAGGTGTTTTTCAAGCCTCATGAGCAGGTTCCTGGGCAGGGAGAGCTTGTTAGGCCCCCCGTGGTATGAGACATTTCCCTGCCACAACGCCAGCAGGTACTCGGGGATCATGGCCTTGCAGAGCATTGCAGCAAATGGCCCCGGTTTCTGCAGGCTGTCACGAAGCATCCGCTCCTTCTGGCTCTCAGAGACCTTCAGGAGGGTGATGTCTGGCATGACTCCCTGCTGTGAATTAGGTAGGGGAAAGTTAGTATTGGGACCGTCCCTTTACAGAACTGCAACCGCCGGTTTACAGCCACGCGGTTTACAGCCGCGAGGGGGTGGGACAGGGCCAGAGTTCATGCTTGCAGGATTGCTGCCAGCAGAGACTCGCATTGCTTTCTATGCGAAAGGAGGCCAGTGCCACTCTTAAAGTTTTAAGCAGCCACAAGTCTACGGCTTACCATGTTTGACAGCTAGACAAAGTCCGGTGTCCTGCCCTGCTCCTCAGCTCGCCACAGCAAGACCGCAGGCACGGTAGGCGAGGGCCGAAAATTCGACCTTGTCCTCAGTGCGCGTGTGATAGGTGCTCTGCATGGTCTTGTTCACAGAGAAAGACTATGTTCTCTGTTCACAGATACATTGATCTGTCTCAGGAATTCACTCCCTTTTTCCAATTCCCACAGCCACATCTGCCCAGAGGCTAGCGCACATTAGGAGGAGGAAGAAGAGGACACGGGAAGACATGTTTGCTGAACTAATGGCATGCTCCCGAGCACAGGCAGCCCAGTAGACACAGTGGAGGGAGAACTTGTCCCAAATGCACCGGGCAAACATGGAACGGGAGGAGAGGTGGCGACAGGAGGACAGGCAGGCTACTCAAACGCTGCTTGGACTAATGAGGGAGCAAACGGACACGCTCCGCCGCCTTGTGGATGTTCTGCAGGACCGGAGGCAGGAGGAGAGAGCCCCGCTGCAGTCTCTCTATAACTGCCCTGCCCCACCACCAAGTCCCATACCCCCCTCACCCAAAGTCCAAACACGGAGGGGCGGAAGGGGCCGTGAAAAATTTCACTCCACCCCTGCGGACTGCTCTACCACTAGAAGGCTCTCATTCCCCAAAATTTGAAAAGTCCTTTCCTACCCGCCTCACACAAGACCCCGTCCAAGTTTCACCCCCCCTGTTCCATGTGCGGTTGTTAATAAAAAATACGTTTTTGTTCATTATTGTTTCCATCCTCTTCTTTTAGATGAGAGTCTGTCTGAAGGGGGGGGAAGGGGCTTGGTAATTGGACAGGACAGTCACCTTTAGCAGGGGGCAGGTCCAGCAGCAGGGCACATATACAGTGCAGTGACTAGTTATCCTGGTCAGTCTGGGAGGTGGTTTTCATGTTCTGTGTGGTGGGGGGGGTGGTGTTGCTCTGTGACTTGGTGGCGGGGGAGGGCAGTTACAGATCTTATGCAGCGGTCCTTACCCTGGATCACAGAGCCGCGCAGCAGGGGATCTGTAACCCTCCTCCCCCTGCAAGACAGTCACATAGCCGACACATACACGCAGTCCCGGCCAGGAGGGCTGGCAGGCTCCGTTGAAACAACCAGTCCACCACCGCGGAGCCTGTCATTCCTGGAGTTTAGAAGCATCATTTGCATCACAACACTAAACCCGCCCCCCGCCACAGTCTGCGTCCCAGGTTTAAAACATTCCCGCGAAAACAGTAATAAAGACAACGGTGTCCATTAACAAAACAGAACAGATTTTATTTTTTGGGAATGGGGTGAAGGGGGTATGTAACTGGAGAGGATAGTCGACGGCAACTGGGTAAAGAAACGGGGGCAAGTTCAGCTTCTGTGTCCACAAACTTAAAAGTCACTGGGTACCCTGCTCAGCCTTGAAACTGGCTTTCAAAGCCTCCCGTATGCACAGCGCGTCCCGCTGGGCTCTTCTAATCGCCCGGCTGTCTGGCTGGGCGTAATCAGCAGCCAGGCTATTTGCCTCAACCTCCCACCCCGACATAAAGGTCTCCCCCTTGCTCTCACAGAGATTGTGGAGCACACAGCAAGCTGCAATAACGATGGGGATATTGGTTTCGCTGAGATCACAGCGAGTCAGTAAGCTTCTCCATCTCCCCTTGAGACGGCCAAAAGCACACTCCACCACCATTCTGCACTTGCTCAGCCGGTAGTTGAAGAGTTCTTGTGCAGTGTCCAGAGCCCCAGTATAGGGCTTCATGAGCCAGGGCATTAGCGGGTAGGCTGGGTCCCCGAGGATCACTGTAGGCATCTCCACATCCCCAACAGTTATCTTGTGGTCCGGGAAGTAAATGCCTTCCTGCAGCCGTCTAAACAGACCAGAGTTCCTGAACACGCGAGCGTCATGAACCTTGCCCGGCCATCCGACGTAGATGTTTGTAAACCGTCCCCGATGGTCCACCAGTGCTTGCAGCACCATTGAAAAGTAGCCCTTTCTATTGATGTACTGGCTGGCCTGGTGGCCTGGTCCCAGGATAGGGATGTGAGTCCCATCTATAGCCCCACCGCAGTTTGGGAATCCCATCGCAGCGAAGCCATCTATGATGGCCTGCGCATTTCCCAGGGTCACTACCTTGGCTACTTGCATGACAACAACCCCCACGGTAGATTTGCCCACGCCAAAGTGGTTCGCGACTGACCGGTAGCTGTCCGGCGTTGCAAGCTTCCAGAGGGCTATGGCCACTCGCTTCTGGACAGTCAGGGCTGCTCGCATGCGGGTGTCCTTGCGCTTCAGGGCAGGGGACAGCAACTCACAAAGTTTGAGGAAAGTCCCCTTCCGCATGCGAAAGTTTCGCAGCCACTGGGATTCATCCCAGACCTGAAGCACTATGCGGTCCCACCAGTCCGTGCTTGTTTCCCGGGCCCAGAATCGCCGTTCAACAAAATCCACATGCCCCATTGCCACAGTGATGTCCTGGGCGCTGGGGCTCGTGGTTTCTGACAGCTCTGTGCTACTCTCCGACTTCAGGCCCTCACGGCGGTGCCGTAGCCTCCTCGCCTGATTTCTCTGCATCTGCCTCAGGGAAAGGTGTATGATAAGCTGCGAGGTGTTGAGAACGGCCACAACTGCAGCGATGGTCGCAGCGGGATCCATGATCGCAGTGCTGTGGCGTCCGCGCTGTCACTGATCAAAAAGTGCGCGAACTGATTTCCCGCCGGCGCTTTCAGGGAGGGAGGGAGGGAGGGCGGTAGTGACTGACGGATGACGACAGTTACCCAAAAGCACCCTCGCCACATTTTTTTACCCAGAAGGCATTGGAGGATCGACCCAGAATTCCAATGGGCGGCGGGGACTGTGGGAACTGTGGGATAGCTGCCCACAGTGCACTGCTTCCAATGTCGACGCTTTCCCTGGTAGTGTGGACTGACAAAGTCGAATTACTGTCCTTAGTGTAGACACATACGTTCGACTTTCTAATATCGATTGCACATATTCGATTTAACTAAAATCGAACTACTCTCGTAGTGTAGACATACCCTAAGATACAGTTGTCCCATAGACATTCAATGGGACTTAGTGCCTAA
>NW_020689971.1:0-1772 GCF_002925995.2 Terrapene triunguis
AGTCAGGACAGGATGCCTTTCCGGAAGAGGTTTTCATCAAACACAAAGTATTCAGCGCACTACAACGGTAACCAGACGAAACTCCATGGCCGGTATTACACAGGAGGTCAGACTAGATGACCTAATAGTCTCCCCTGGCCTTAAAATTTATTGATCACCAGAAGGAAGGACTAAGAACATGCCACTGTGTGTTTTATGTTCCTCAGATTGAACCCCAGCATTTCTCCGCAGGCACTCCAGCAGTGTGCCCTGGGTCAGCTGTAGCTTTACATGAATGGCGGAGGGATTAGTTGGAGCAGCCTGGCAGAGCTGTGACACGAAGAGAGGTGCACGTGAAACTGGAAGGACCAGGTATTCCTCATTTCAGTGCTGAGTGGTGTAGGCGGCAACAATAAAGGTGCACAAGGGTGTGTTCTTGCCACAAGGATTGTCAGCAGGCTGGTGCCATACACGCTAGGGGGCTCCGGGGCTCAGTGAGGGGTAAGTGAAGGCAAAGGCTCAGAAGGAATCCTCATTGGAAGGGTAAAGAGGTGGTGACATTATGAAAGTCCAAGATGGATTGTGTGCAGTAGGCTCAGTGTCTGAGCGCAGGCCAGGGCAGGCACCTTCTGTTCCCTACATCGGACCTATCCCCAAGTTTTGCCTTAGCAAAGAGACGGTGTTAGCGTTCCTGCTACTGCGCTCTGCTCCCAAAGTGTTCTGTCGCGGGGAGGGCAGAGTGCTGGTCTATGGGTCATTGGCCTGTCGGGGTGTCGCTGAAACAGGGCAAAGCTGAGGGTGCACTGTGAACCTTAACTCTTCATTTCCCCTTTTAAGAACTCAGCGGACAGGAATCCTTACCCAGCGAGGTCACATTCTCATAGTTCTCCTGCATGACATCTCCGTAGAGGGCTCTCTGAGTGGGGTCCAGCAGAGCCCACTCTTCCTTGGTGAAATACAGAGCCACCTCCTCGAAAGTCACTGGCCTCTGGAAGAGCAAGAGTCCAACACTCAGTACCTGCTGCCCAGTGACAACCCTACCGTTCACAGGGGAGGAGGACCAATCACATGGAAGCTCTGGGAGGCAGGCAGGATCCCACACCCTCCCCATCAGAGCAGCCAGGAGGCATCAGGGTAAGGGGAGAAAGAGAGAGAGCCCCTCACCCCTTCTAGCAGACAGAGATGGCAAGGGTCTTCACATTCAACACTCACCTATCAGCCAGAAGCTGATACAGGTGATGGAGCCTCCAGCAGGCTCCAGGGACAGCCCCCTGGTAGGAATCCCAACACCCTCCCCAGTACCAGCGGTTGGATGGGAAGGGATGCGGTGGGGTGTCTTCCCTGGGCCTCACTGGGGGTTGCCCTCTGGCTAGTAGGTTCAGACTCCAGTATTGGAGTCTGGTACGTTTCCCCAGCCCAGTCCGGGGGGGTGGGGGGGGGGGTGTTTCCTCTTGAGCAATTAGGGAATTTCCACCCACAAATCCCATGGGTCTGTTGCTAGAATCTAGGCCCCACCGTAAACTAATCGCAGCAGGTTTGTCACACCTTCTCCCCCTCCCTTTCTCCACCCTGTGTATTTCCTGCCCCCTCCCACCTCCTGACCATCCCCAGAAGCACCCACCTCCTATGTCTTTACTGTCCTTCTCCCACCAACAGGAGCCCACCAGTAACTCCCCGATAATCCCTACCTGAGCTGGCTCCATGGCAGCCATTTCCCTTCCCTGGTCCCTGGAAGGATGGGACGTAACGCTGCGGCCTGTCAGGGCAAGAAGGGGATGTGTCAGAACAGGACA
>NW_020689972.1:0-1839 GCF_002925995.2 Terrapene triunguis
TACTCCAATTTACAAGGTCATCCAAGTCTCCCTGCAGAATATCCCGATCCTTCTCCGAGTTGGCAATGCCTCCCAACTTTGTGTCATCTGCAAACTTTATCAGCCCACTCCTACATTCGGTTCCGAGGTCAGTAACGAATAGATTAAATAAAATCGGACCCAGAACCGAACCTTGAGGAACACCACTGGTCACCTCCCTCCAATCTGACAGTTCACCTTTCAGTACTACCCGCTGCAGTCTCCCCTTTAACCAGTTCCTTATCCACCTCTGGATTTTCCTATCGATCCCCATCTTTTCCAATTTAACAAATAATTCCTCATGCGGTACCGTATCAAACGCTTTACTAAAATCGAGGTATATTAGATCCACCGCATTTCCTTTATCTAGAAGGTCTGTTACTTTCTCAAAGAAGGAGATCAGGTTGGTTTGGCACAACCTCCCTTTCGTAAACCCATGTTGTAATTTGTCCCAATTGCCATTCACCTCAAGGTCCTTAACTACTTTCTCCTTCAAAATTTTTTCCAAGACCTTACATACTACAGAAGTTAAACTAACAGGCCTGTAGTTACCCGGGTCACTTTTTTTCCCCTTCTTGAAAATAGGAACCACATTAGCTATTCTCCAGTCCAACGGTACCACCCCCGAGTTTACAGATTCATTAAAAATTGTCGCCAAGGGGTTTGCAATTTCTCGCGCCAGTTCCTTCAATATTCTCGGATGAAGATCATCCGGTCCGCCCGATTTAGTCCCGTTTAGCTGGTCAAGTTTGGCTTCCACCTCTGATACTGTAATATCTGGATGCACATTATAAGACTGTCCTACATAAATGGGAAGCATTTCTAATAACCACTGGGAAGCATTTCTTGCTCAATTTCTTCTACTTTTTCTACAGCAAGTTACAGTGGATCAGTATATTTGATTTGGGGGAAATGAAGTAACAGCTGCCCAAATTGAGCTTGAGCACTCCTGAATTTTGAGGGTGTTCAAATCTGGAAGGCAGGTGCTAGATTCCCTTTCTGAATATTAGCTATATCTGGAGAGGAAAAGTCAATTTCTGCTTCCATGGCTCAGAAGTGGAAATCCTCCTAAGTGCCTGGTACTGTATCTAAAGCTGCCCAGGTCCAGAGCCTCCCCTCCCTTACTTTTCATTTTAAATTCTAGTGGGATCCACATACCTCCCTTGCTAGGCTTCAGATAGAGAGGTGCACCGTCCATTTAGTCCCCCCAATTCCTTCTTTGGGGGACAGCCCAGGGCTGGGGCAGCAGGAGGTTCGGGTGGGGGAAGAGCCCAGGGCTGGGGGACCAGGGGAGTGCAGGTGGGGACCAGAGCTGGGGTGCGGGGGGGGGGGGGGGAGGGGCCCGGGCCGGGGGGGGGGGGGGGGGGGGGGGGGGGCGGGAGGGGGGGCGGGGGGGGGGGGGGGGGGGGGGGGGCGGGGGGGGGGGGGGGTGGCAAAAAACCTAGAGCTGGCTCTGTTCTTACCATTCACAGCAAGCTGCAGATTTCAGTTCCATACTCCTTTCCCACACCCCTTCCTGTTGCTAGTGGCCAAGGGAATGCTGGGAAATATAGTTGTTTCCCTGCTCCAGGGCTGGCTCTATAGGCAGGGAGCTAACCAAGGAACTACAGCTCCCAGGGGGCCCTGTTGGTTCTTAGCTCCCATGCTGGATTCTTGCGCCCTTTGCAAATCTGCCGCCCCAAGCAACTGCTTGCTTTGCTGGTGCCTAGAGCCGGCCCTGCCTCTCACTCTCAGCTCCTTGCACCTCTTGCTCCCAGCTCCTCACACTCCCACTACAAACTGAAGTGAGCTCCTTTTTAAAGCCCAGGTGCCCTGATTAGC
>NW_020689973.1:0-17302 GCF_002925995.2 Terrapene triunguis
ACTATAGAAACCTCTAAAATTTACGTAATGTAGCTTTCCTATACAAAGTGTTGAAATGTTAAGGTCCCCATACCTTTGTACCTATGTGGGACTTGAACTGCCCAGATATTTGTTGGAAAAGTAATATGGCAAATACAAAATCTCCAAAAAGTTCTTGGAATGTGTTGGGGACATCTTCTTGTTTCAGGAGGTTAAGGAAGTAACCAAAGGGCAGCCATTTTATACTTGATTCTGACTAACAGGGAGGAATTGGTTGCGAATATGAAGATGGAAGCAATTTAGGTTAAAGTGATCATGAAATTACAGATATTATGATTCTAAGGAAAGGAAAGAGTGAGAGCAGCAATATAAGCATAATAGAATTAAAAAAGCAGGCTTTAACAAACTCAGAGAGCTGGTAGGTAAGGTCTTGTAGGAAGAAAATCTAAGGTATAAAGGAGTTCAGGAGAGATGGCAGTTTCTCAGAGACAATATTAAAGGCACAATAGCAAACTATCCTGATGTGAAGGAAAGATAGGAAGAAAGAAGCCAATATGGCTCCATCAGGAGTTCTTTAATGACCTGAAAATCAAAAACGAATCCTACAAAAGTAGAAACATGTCAACTTGCTAAGCATGAATACCAAAGAATAACAGAAGCATGTAGGGAAAGAATCAGAAAGGCTAAGGCAAAAAATGAGTTATACCTAACAAAAGATATCCAAGGCAATAAGAAAAGGCTTTATAAATACATTAGGAGCAAGAGAGAGATGAGAGAATGTGTAGGCCCTCCCTGCTTGGTGGGGAAGGAGAGCTAGTAACAGATGACATCAAAAGGGCTGAGATATTCAATGCATATTTTGCTTTAGTGTTCACTTAAAGGTAAATTTTGATCATATACTTAACACAATTAATATTAACAGCAAGGAGGAAGGAACACAAGTTAAAATAGAGAAAGGAACAGGTTAAAGAATATTTAGATAGGTTAGATGTAGTCAAGTTGGCAGGGTCTGATGAAATTCACGTTGGGGTACTTAAGGAACTAGCTGAAGAAATCTTGGAACCGTTAGCAATTATCTTTGAGAACTCATGGGGGGACTGGAGAAGGTAAATTCAGTAACTGTCTTTAAAATGGAGAGCAAAGAGGACCTTGGAAATTATAGACCAATCAGCCTGACTTTGACACCCAGCAAGATATGGAACAAATTATTAAACGATCAGTTTGTAAGCACCTAAAGAATAATAGGGTAATAAGTAATAGCCAGCATGGATTTGTCAAGAACAAATTATTCCAGACCAACCTAATTTTCTTTTTGACAGGGTTACTGGACTAGTGGAGAGGGAGGGGGGAAGCTGTTGACTTGAGAGACCTTGATTTTTAGTAAGGCTTGCCAGTCTCGTACGGAAACTAGGGAAATATGGTCTAGATGAAGTTACTATAGGGTGGATGTGTCGTTGGTTGAAAGACCATACTTAGAGTAGTTATCAGTGGTTTGCTGTCAAACTGGGAGGATGTATCTAGTGGGGTGACTCAAGGGTCTGTCCTGGGTCCAGTTTCTCCCCCCCCCCCAACGCTTTTAGCAATAATTTGGATAATGGAATGGAGAGTACGCTTATAAAGTTTGTGGATGCCTCCAAGCTGGGAGGGGGTGCTGGTATTTGGAGGAAAAGTTAGATTTCAAAATAACCTCGACAAATAGAAGAATTAGGCTTAAATCAATAAGGTGATATTCAATAAATACAGTAGAAAGGAAAAATCAAATGCACAAATACAAAAATGGGAAACAACTGATTAGGCAGTAGTACTGCTGAAAGGGATCTGGGGGTTATAATGGATGACAAATTAAATATGAGCCAACAATTTGTTGCAGTTGTAAAAAAAGACTAATAATTCTGGGGCATATTAAAAGGAGAGTCATATGTAAGACAAAGGAGGTAATTGTCCCACTCTACTCTGCACTGGCGCAGCCTCAGCTGAAGTACTGTGTCCAGTTTTGGGTGCCACGTTTTAGGAAAGATGTGGATAAATTGGAGAGAGTCCAGAGGAAAGCAACAAAAATGATAGGTCAGGTTTTCTAAGCCTTTTTATATTGAAAGGCTAAACAACTGGGTATGTCTAGTTTTGAAAGAAAACAATTGAGTGGGGACCTACTAATCTTCAAATGTGTTAAGGGCTGTTATAAAGAGGATGGTGATCAGTTGTTCTTCATCTCCACTGAAGAAATAATAGGCTTAATCTGCAGCAAGGGAGATTTAGGTTAGTAGGTAAACATTTCTAACGATGAGGACAGTTAAGTAATGAAGTAGGCTTTCAAGGGAGGTTGTGGAATCCATATCACTGGAGGTTTCTGGGAACAGGTTGGACAAATATCTGTCAGGGATTGTCTGGGCATACTTGGTCCTTCCTCAGCATAGGAAGCTGAACTACATGACTTCTCAAAGACGTTTCCACCCTACGTTTCTTTGATTCTGTCTACCAACTCTAGAAGCATATGTTGTATCTCACTAGAGAGCTGGAACCTCCTCTTTTAATTTAATGATTTCTAGGCTCCATCATGAGGACTAGCTGTTGCTGGTACAAGACTGAATATTGATGGTTCTGGGCCTTGTGCCAAGGTAACTTTTCAGGAAGATTCCATGTTTGGAGTGAAAGACAGGAGAATAGGAAAAGTCCTTTTTCTCAGTTTTTGTTTTGTTTTAATGTTGGCTGTTCGAAGGAACTCCGTTTTGGAGCAAGTCCTGTTCGGAGGAAATTGTTTCACTAGTTTTTGAAGATTTTTTTTTTCCCTCATGTATATATTAGGATTTTCTAAAAGACATCTTTTCTAAGGCCTGGTCTACACTAACCCCCCAATTCGAACTAAGGTACGCAACTTCAGCTACGTGAATAACGTAGCTGAAGTCGACATACCTTAGTTCGAACTTACCGCGGTCCAGACGCGGTCCACACGCGGCAGGCAGGCTCCCCCGTCGACTCCGCGGTACTCCTCTCGCCGAGCTGGAGTACCGCAGTCGACAGCGAGCACTGCCGGGATCGATTTATCACGTCCAGACCAGACGCGATAAATCGAACCCGGAAGTTCGATAGCCAGCCGTCGAACTACCGCGTAAGTATAGACATACCCTAAGTCTATGAGTTACAATGTATAGGATGTTCCTACTCAGTAGATGCTATTTTTTTTTCCTGTTCAGTCTTCAGTAACTTTGATCACTTACGGTGCTGTGAAACACATTGGCTTAATCTAAATCAACAACTACATTGAGTCTGTCAAGTCCTTTTCCTTTGGTCTTCCCAGGATGCCCTGTCTTTCTTGTCTCTCTTGGGTTGCAAGTCCCTCAGGACAAGGACCACCTTCATTTTGTCTTCTACAGTGCTGGTGTTTAGTGATCTGTTTAACAATTCTCAGAAGATTAGGGAAAAGACCCAGAAGGCCCTAAAAGAATGAAACCTTGGGCTGGTCCACACTAACCCTCCACTTCGAACTAAGATACGCAACTTCAGCTACGTTATTCACGTAGCTGAAGTCGAACTATCTTAGTTCGAACTTACCGCGGGTCCACACGCGGCAGGCAGGCTCCCCTGTCGACTCCGCGTACTCCTCTCGCGGAGCAGGAGTACCGGCGTCGACGGCGAGCACTTCCGGGATCGATTTATCGCGTCTAGACAAAACGCGATAAATCGATCCCAGAAGATTGATTGCTTGCCGCCAGACCCGGAGGTAAGTATAGACGTACCCCGTGGCTTAAAAAAGTGAGCACATAGCTGGGAGCAAAATATTCTGAAGTTTTAGTCCGACCTCTGCTGTTGGCTGCCCTTTATGTATTTCTAGAATAGTATCACTTTTGATGTCTAAGTGCTATACTCAGTAATATAGAGTCACACAACACTGTCCATAAATGGCATCCTAGTGTGTTTTGCTTTGTCTCTACCTGATTTTCCAAAGCTTTCTTTACCATGTCTTTTGATTTTTTGGGATTATTTTACTTTTGTAAGTGTAAGTAATTCCTTGTCTTCACTTATGGCAGGTAGAATGTGGCAAAGAGGTGGATTTTGTAACATACTCTCTAAAATAATCTTTGGTACAGTTTTAACTTGGTAGGTTGTTTCATAGTTAGGTACCCTGGACTGAGAGTGCCTTATTTTCAGTTCTCTCAAACTTTAGTCTAGGCTTTGTTAGATGCATTGTCCCAGAAGAGTGCAGCTGTCTTGGGAGGGTAATGGATGGAGAGTCATTCTTTAATGTAGCCCAGTCCTGACCCATTGTGGCCCTTAAAGATTAAGAGGGTAAAACCTTAAACTGGCACCAGAAGCAAACTGAAAGCCAGTGGAGAGTGCAGTATATATTTTCCTAACAATTTGTCCTGGTGTGTTGTTGTGTTGTCCATCTTCAGCTTTAGACACAATGTATTATAATCCAGTCTGGGAGATTCACAATGCATCAACTTCTATGGCCAGATCCTCATCCAAGAGAAAGGAGTGTGTTTTCTTAAAAAGCTGCAGAGGGAAGATATAGTATTAATAATTTGCTCTAACATAGTGAGTTACTAACGCTTAGCTATGCCTTTCAGCTCCTATTCCCTATGATATGGGTAAATATCAGTATCCCCAGTTTACAGATTGAGAACCCTCATGGTTGGAGAAGGTAAATGACATGCCCATTGTCACACACAGTCTGTGCTGGAACTTCGATACTGTCTTCCAGCATAATGCCTATTCCCATAGGTCAGAGTGCTGCCCACACTGACTCTAACTTGGAGCATAGAGTTCACAGGAGTACTGTTGGACTCCAGGTCTGTAGGAGAAACTCCAAACAATAACAGGTCTCCTCAATAAACTTTAAGCCCATAGAACATAAGTAAACACTTGGACACCTGGCCCCAGCACTCATCCATCCCACTCTCTCCATTTTCCCTCTCTACGAAATGGCACTTCACATTCACTTACCTACCCCAGTTTCCTCTTGCTTAGTGCAAAGCTGATGCTCTATTTTGTCATTCTCATTTTTTGGTTTGAGGGAGCAAGAATGCAGATAACATAAACATCCTTTTAAAAATGTATTACAAAGAAAAAAGTTAAAATCTTAAGTAGTTCTTAAATTTTCTTTTTACTGGGAAGAAGTCCACTTGTTTTCCGTTAAATCTTTTCCCTTGGGAGCCTTTCTTACCATCCCAGTCTTTGTGATCAGTTTCTTGTAGATAAAAATTGGATTATTCTCCTTACTGTTTAAAATTCAACCCAAATTAATCCTGCTCTTAATCTCAGAAATGTACACAGATTTAGGAGGAATAGATATAAAAATGAACACAACGGGGGAATAGCAAAGTGAGGAAAATAGGAGTCTGTTTATTGTCAAGCTTTGAACTTACCTAATGTGGGGTTCATGGCTTTGCAGCTGACTTCACAACATTCACAGCTTTGGTCCTTTGGCTGAAACAGTTATGACCTTCATCAATTCATAGACAATCTGCCCAGGCTGCATTAGGAGAAGTTGAAATCCATAATGGCAGAGGGTCAACTGACTGCCTGTACCTCGGACTTGTGAGTCCTGGAGATTGTAAGCAAGTTTCAATCCCTTCCCAGGGTTCACCCCAGCCCCATTCCTTTTCAGGGACCTGTCTCTCATAAGAGACTGTTAGAACAAGAAGCAGACTCCCTTCAGTACTGGGATCAGTGGAGATCATGCCCTTAGTGTTCTGAGCGGGGGGGGGTTATTCCTCTTATTTTCTGATTCCAAGGAACAAAGGGGGTTGGCTCTGCATCTTGGACCTTAAACATGTCAACACCATCTGCTGTTTCAAATTCAGGATGGTGACTCTAGCCTCCATAATCCATTCTTTAGGACTGATTCATGGGCTCAGCCTGCAAGATGCCTACTTGCATATATCAATCCACCCAGCTCACAGAAAGTACCTCAGATTTCTAGTAGGAACATCCCAGTACTAGTTCAGGGTTGGATCTTGCCCTTTGGTCTTTCTATGACACCGAGGGTTTTCATTAAGTGTCTGGCTGGTAATGATCTGGCAGTTCATCCAAGGAGACAAGAAATCCAGGTCTACGCATACCTTGACAACTGGTTGTTTTGAGGCAGATGACCACAACAAGTGATCAGCTTGTTTTCATGTAATTGTAAAGCTTTGCTTTGCTAGGTCTCAAAGTCAATAGACAGGAATCCACATTGACTCTGACTTGGAGCATACAGTTCACAGGAGCACTATTGGATTCCAGATCTGCAGTTTCCTCTCTCAGGAAACCGAAAGGATTCCACTTCAGGCTTTCTTATCTCAATACTACCCCTCCTTGGGGCTAGTTTATTACAACAGCATAATCCAAATAGCCCATAAGAAAAGTCCCAAACATGTAGTCCATTTCTAAGGTCCTTGATTTTCAGTTTTTACTGAAAAAATCCTGGGTTTTACAAAAGCCATTATTTATTTTTTTAGTGATTTTTTTTTTTCCCCCTGAATTTTGGAAATTCTGAAATACTGATGTTTTAAGAAAATCTAATGCATTACATTAAGCAAATGTGTTTGTTAATAATAAATTAATCTAAGTATAAATGCAAGGCTGTGTTAAAGTAAGGCAATATCATGGAAGACACACATTCATGTGTGCAGATATGTATATACTGTTAATATACAGTTCACGAAGTAAACCACAGCCTTAAACTGCTTTTATTTTCAATACTCTTACTTTTCATTGTTGCTTTTTTCTTGCCCTCGCATCCCCCAGTATTAACCCTAACGTTTACCCAGAAAAAGTTGAAGTTTTAAGCAAAATAAAAACTGAAAATGAAGGGCCTTATTCATTTTTCACCCTAATGCAAGCAGTCATTAAAACTCAAGACATCTCATCTCTTGATTCTCTACATACCACATGCCAGTGCCTTCAACCATGCCTGGACTCTCAGTCCTCTCCTGTCTTTGTACCAGGACTGCCACACCACTCTTTCCATTGGGAGCCCCCACAGCCTCTCTCCTGGGAGCATCTTTGCCATGCCATGCCTAGTATCTTCCTCCACACCTAGGCTCCTTGTCTGTCCTCTTCTATTGGTCTTCCAGGACAGCCATTCCAGTTAGAATGCAACACCGCTCTTCCCACCAGGAAGCCCCACAGGCTCCTTACTGGGAGAGCATCCCTCCCTCCCCCTAACCCGTTCATGGTTCATCTGGGTTCAGCTCTCTGGCCCTGGAGCTGACAGCAAGTAAGCTCCTCCTCTGTTCCCCTGCCTTCAGCGCTCTTCGGCCCTTGGCTCCAACTCTCTGGCTTAGAGCCATCAGGCAACTCACTCTGCTGCTGCTTCTCCCTTCAGCTCTCCAGATTGGAGATGCCAGCCAGCAAACTGTTCTTGCTGCTCTCTTTGCCTTCTGTCTTCCCCCAGCAAACACTTTCTGCTTCCTCCTGGGACTTTCTCTAGTCCCCCTTGTCTCTGATAGCTCTCACCTGCCCTTCCTGAATGAGCCAGTCTGCTCTGACTCAGTGGAACTCTGTCTCACTAAGTCTCTGTTATCCTTTGTAGCTGCCTAGATGCTGCCTCATCCTCTTAAGTGGCCAAACGAAAGCACCTGCTCTGGCACAAAGGAGGTGGATGTATTTCATTTTTTGGGGCCAGCTACTCTGTGACAGCATTCCTGCCTCTTCTTTAGGAATCCCCAGAACAAGTGCGGACAGACAATTCCACAGCTGAACATTATGTCAACAGGCAAGGGGGAGCATGATCATCCCCACTCTGTCACGAAGCTATATGTCTATGGAATTGGTGCATTCTGAACCAAATCACACTGGAGACTCTGCACCTTCCTGGCCTTCAGAGCACCATAGAAGATCAGGTCAACAACCACAAGTGGTCTCTCAAAACTCAGTGCAATAAAGCATCTTTTTGCAAATCAGGATTCCCAAAAGTAGACCGATTGGCAACAGACCAGAACAAGCAGTAGCAGACATTCTATTCCAGTGGGGCTTCAAGTCCAGGCTCCCTGAGAGACTCCTTCCTCATCCCTTGGACACCAGAGTTGGTATATGCCTCCTTGCCAATCCCCATGATACTGGGGGTCCTGAGGAAACTGAGACCGGATGCAAGATCCACAGTTATTGTAGTGTAACTAGCTGTTCTTTCTTCGAGTGATGGTCTACAGATTCCATTCTTTGTGGCTACCAGGCACATTGTCTGATTGCTTTGAAGTGGGTAATAGGGTCCTACCTAAACAATGACTGCCAGACCGCCCTACCAGAACTGGCATCCAACATGGAAGCCTCTGCTAAGAAATAGTGTTGTGTGTGTGGCTCAAGTTCCACATAGCTGCTCTACAAAGTTCAGCTATGACTGTTCCTCACACAGCCCTGTTACTACTATATTATGATCCCAAGAATGAGGGGACTCCTGTACTGGGAGAAAAACCATGCATGAGGCCTTTGAGTCTTGCCACTGCAGAGTGGGAAAACAGTGTGACCCTAGTGGGGGGTGGGGGGGGAGAAGAAGGGAAGTGTGTGATGTGATATGAAGATATTACTTGCAAACAGAGCCTTATGGAACTGATAATATCCGGATTGTTTCAGGACTAGCAAATAGTCCAGTATCGCTGAGTTTGATGAAGTCAAGAGAGATGGTGAAATGTCCAAAGAGAAAACTTCTTCCATTTAGCTTTATATGTCAATCTGATTGAAGGTTTTCTCCTTCGAAGAACAATGTTCTGAACCTCAACTGAATAGCTTCAGTCATCCAGTCAGTATCCAGATCTGTCAGGTGTAACAGTGCTAGATCTGGGTGTAGGATCAAACTGTTGTTTTGGGAGATTGTGTCAGGCAGGAATGGGTAGTAAAGTGATCAGAGGCTGTATTGAGAGGTTCACCAGATCCATATACCAGAACTGCATGACCCATGCTGAGGGTATTGTAATCATGCTTCTCTGAGATGTGTTGTCCACATGGATTGTATAATCTGTCCTCCTTCCCTGCTACTATGGAGTTCTACTCCTATGGGATTTTGTATTGGTGATGGAAATGAGGGGCGCAGGTACAGCTCCAGTGGGCAGTGCTGGCCAAAAGAATCTGATCTCACACTTGTGGCACTCACAAGAGTCTAATCTCTGTGGACAACACATCTTGAAAAACCTCCATTATTGTGGGGTAAGTAACCATTCTTTCCTTCCTGGCTGGGAGGTCGGATTCTTCCCTAATACCCAACACATCTATTTGGGCTGGAGGCTGGCAACAGGATTTTCCCCAGAGTGCCCACACTTTTCAGCCTACAAATTATATAAACAAAGAAACTGAATATACCTTTATTTGTCCTGTCTCTTTATGCTCCCACATACTTTGGTCACAGGGAGGGCAGCAAATTGATACAGTATGTATTAAAAAACAAAGTAGCAGAAGCAGCCATTTCATATAAAACTAGTTAATCAATTCTGGCTCCAAGTCCTTGTTTGAGCTCATCCTTGCTTTGATAGCTTTATTTAGTCACCATCCCTAAAATAGATGAGATGTAACAGTCAGTGATTAATTAAACACTTTTAGTGTTTTTAACTGGACAGTAAAATCAAGCTATCTTTTTTTCCCTCTTTGACATTTAAAGAAAAAAATAGTGTCATGTTTGTTCCCTCTGAGGCTTTTCTGGTGACTATTCATTTAAGAAATTTGTTTTTGATTTGACTCCTCACATGCATTAATGTAATGTAATGTGCTAGGAATAGTTTATGTACAAAGAAGTTAAGAGGTGGTACTTACTGGTAGACCTTCAAATCTTTTGATGGTTTTATAAGCTCACAAAGTGTTGTGGTGTTGGTTTTTTTTGTTGTTAAAAAAAAAAAAAAAAAAACAGCCCACCACCACAGTCTGAACTTGTCCTTAACCCATTTCAAAGTTTCAATTTTTCTTGGGTGGCAAGACCACCTTGCAGTTAATAAAATGTCATTTCATTAATCTATCACATTATTTATATAATCCCATCTGAGCATCTCAGTCTTTTATGTATTTTATTTTCACATCTACCTGGCATGGTAGAGAGGTGCTATTATCCCTATTTTACAGATGGGCAACTGAGGCAGTGAGACACTTAGTGATTTGGTTATGCAGGAAGTTTGTGGTGGAGCAGAGAGTTGAACCCATGGCTCCTTAGTTCCAGGCTAGTGCACTAAACATTGGACCATCCTTCTCTTTTGCCTCAAAATATCTGAGAGAGTGCAAATATTTCATGCACAGTATGCAGAAGAATTGTTTTTTTTAAAAAAAAAAAACCTCAAGGAGAGTGTTTTTTCGAGATGCTGAGATGTAAGATTTTCATATTTAAATATTGCATGCAGTTATAATGCATTTCTTTCTGCCTTTTGGATTTGAGAAGCAAAAGGCTTTTACATATTGCAAAGCCATAAAACACTATATGATTAGACATCTGGTTCCTTGTTTTTCTTACATTGCATAGAAATTCATTAGAGAAAAATCTTTACCCAAATATTGCTAACTAGTATTAAAGCTAGTGATGAAGACTGTCTTGCTATAGCTTACTTAGTATGTTGGATAAAACAATATTAATACACCGGCTTGTGTATGTCTGTCCTTCGTTTTAACATATAAACTCTGGGTTTTTTTACAGAGCTTTCTGGGGTGCTGCATCAGTGCCACGTTCTGGCATCAGAAATGGTCCATTTCATTCATCAAATGCAGTATTACATTACATTTGAGGTACACTTTATCCATCTAATTTGTTACTGTTAAAAAGGGAGAATAGTCACATTTAATAATGAAGGTGACTTATGTGTCTTCTATTTAAAGTAGAAGAGTAACTATATAATCTATCAAATATAAAACAGCTCAGCCCTGAATCCTTGGTTTCTAGGTACTTGAATGTTCATGGGATGAGCTCTGGAACAAGGTCCAACAAGCACAGGACTTAGATCACATCATCGCTGCTCACGAAGTTTTCTTGGACACAATCATCTCTCGCTGTTTGTTGGATAGCGACTCCAGAGTAAGCCTTTTTCTTTGTATAAAATCGTAGCTTTGTTATGTCAGCTCATGCTTAAATTATAAAAATATTTTTTTATATATATTACAGTAACACCTAGAATCTTCCCCCTGAGATCAGAGCCTTATTGGACTAGGTGCTGTACACAATCGCTACTCTGAATCCTCTTCTCCAGTTACCCCTTTCTTTAAGTGACTTCCTCTGCTCATATGGCTTCCACCAACTCTAGGCTGATGGCTCAAATCTACAGCTCCACCCCTAATTTGTCTGCCTCTGTCCAGTCCTGTATCTCAGCCCGTCTAACATCTCCAGGATGTCTTGCCATCAACTTAAACTTTGAACTCTTTGTGGCCCCCCAACCCTGCCTTTCTGTGTCACCGATCACAGGATTGAGTGACAAGAATGAAGATAGTGTCCATGGAGTATCCTTTAACTCCCGCTCCAGCATCATTCTGACCATGTCTGATGACACACACAGCTTTGAGTCCCTCCACTACCATCTCCCCCACACCAAATACAAGCTTCTGATTAGACCTGATTGGAAAAAAGGGAAGAAATTGTAAATTTTGTATTGAAATTTTTTTCCTGACTTTCTGAAATGTTGACAAGCTTTGACCAGCTTTACTTCTAGCATTTACCTTTTAAGTCCCTAAATATTTACATGTTTTGTATCTTATCACATTTCTCCACATGCTGGTTCCCGTCTCTGTTGCATATTTGTCCACTTCTCCCACAAGAATCTTCACACCTTCCTCTGTGCCTCCTTTTATGTGTGGAATACCCTCTGCAGACTAGAATGTGAAACCACTACCCTCTCCTCTTTCAGATACCTTCTTAAGACTTGTTCTTCCATGATGGTTATGGGAATCTGCCAACAGATAACTACTAGATAGATAGCCAGTAGAGACTTCAGATGTTTATCTTTTTGATCTATGTAAATGCTTGTTCTCATTACCATTGCCCTCATCTCCTCTCTCATATTCATTTCAATGGTGTAATCCACCCACTTGTTGCATCTTGCCTTGATTATATTGTAAACACTTTGGGGTGGGTACCATATTGTTTTCTATAACACATAACACACTGGGAGCCTTCAAGCACTACTGTAATACAAATAATTATTTCCTTGATGGGCCAATTAGCCAAAAAAGCTGCTTTTGAATTGGGAAAGGGCAATACCAGAGCAAAGCGCTTTATTTTAAAAACTCAGTTGTGTTACACTGCTAGTAGGAGCTGAACAACTGGTAAGAATTTAAAAAGAATCTTTTAGGAGAACCAAGAGGAACTGCAAAATGTTCTCGCTTTCTTTCTTTCCAGACTTCCTGTAGCGGTAACAGAATTATTTTGGATCGAGGAGTGGACTATTGGCCATCTGTTTTACTCCACTCTTTCCCTTAATGTTCTTAACCATTGTGATAATCTTCAGATAGAAAAGTTGGTCATTGGCTTGCATTTGGGGTGCATATGCAGGCACAGAGCTTGAGATGAAGCATGTTGCTATTGCAATATGGACTGGCCCTTTTTGGTTCCAGTAAGAAGTGTATTAATGTTTCTCCTGAATCTGGGTTTTCTGCTTAGTTGTGCTCTAGGTTACCAATTTGCTTTCAGCTAAATAATTCTTTAGAATCTCAACAAATGTAACAGTAGCTTTAAAATCCTTTTTATATCCAAAATCTTTTTTTACCCTTTCTGAATCTTCTCACAGACACTTCTTAACCAGCTTCGAGCCATTTTTGATCAAATCATTGAGCTTCAGAGTGCTCAAGATGTAATGTACAGAGCTGCTTTGGAGGAGCTGCAGCTGAGGTTGCAGTTTGAAGAGAAAAAGAAACAGCGTGAACTTGAGGTACAGTAAGGCTGGCAGTGCAATGTATTATGGGTAAGGCTAAGATTTTATCACGGTTATTTTTAGTAAAAATCATGGACATGTCACAGGCAATAAACAAAAATACATGGAAGCCTGTGACCTGTCCCTGACTTTTGCTTTAAAATAACTGACAAAAGGGGAAGGAAGGGCTAGGAACTGTGGGGGGGCGCTAGCCGTCCTGGGGCTGAAGTGGAAAATATCATGGAGGTCCCTGGGAGTCATGGATTCTGTGTCTTCAGTGACCTCCATGACACAATCTTAGCCTTAATTATGTGTGGCAATTATTTGAGACAGATGGAAGAACAATATATTTTTTAATTTAAAGTGGATGTGTTTTTTAAGACAAAACAAACATCCAAGGTTGTTAGGTACCTTCGCCAAAAGTTAAAAATATAGTCAGAGAGAGGATATATCAGCAGCTTCCACACACTCCATAGAAGGTTAAATAGAAGGTCTTGCAGGATGTCTTAAAAGTCAGCCATTTTTGAGATGTTTCAGACTGAGGAGTAGGTTCAGAGCTCTGAACCCCTCATGGAAAATGTCTTGCCTAAACCTAAAAGTCAAATCCTTTTCCCTCCCACCATACACATACATTCAATTGGAAGAGTGGATATGTGATGAAACCAGCTCATTCCTAAACACACACAAACTTATGGAATTCTCATTTACCATTGTCTATTTTATAATAATTCTTGGCAAGTACATTTTATAACTTGTCACCTTTTGTAGATTCATTAACACAACTTGCTAGTTATATTTGCTGCATAACCAGTGTGAAGAGGTTGACAGTCACAATATGAGAAGCTGAATATGTGGCTTGTTATGATGAATTTCGATGCATGAACATGTCTGTTTAGTCCAGTTGGCTAGCTGGACCCATAGTTTATAAATGTGAGGTTAAACATCTCTCTCACTTTGTTCTGTAGGGTGAGTGGGGAGTAACTACATCCGAAGAGGAAGAAGAGAACAAAAGGATTAGAGAGTTTCAAGAATCTGTACCAAAAATGTGTTCACAGCTGCGAATACTTACACATTTCTATCAGGTGACCTTCAGATTTATAAGGATTGTTTAATCTGTACCAAGACAATAAATTTGCCAGTTTTGTATACATTTGAGTTTCTAAAAATCAAAACTACCTGCAATTTCAATATGAATGTTCGTCTGTCCATAATCTGGATTTTTTTTTTTAAACATTCATGTTAGCTAGTCCTCAGTACAGTGTGTTTTGTCTTTTTATAGATGTTTTAATTAATTCAAGGGTGGCTCCAGGGAAAACATCAACCTTAGGAAAATTGATAGTTTGTAGGTGGATGATATTTGGGAACTTCTCGTAGCTGTTCTGTATGAGCTTTGAAAGCAAGTACTTTCTTACATGATAGACCATGATAGCCTTTTCTGTTAAGTCTCATACTTGTTTCATAATGGATTTAATAGATCTTTTAAAAGTAATCTTAATCAGTATAATCCCAATTGCATTCCATTTACCTTCCTAATCTTTGCAAATGATTACTACCCAAATTATTCTCTTAAAGAAACAGTCATTTTCTGTTCTTATTTTAGGGATGTTGAAATGGGTAGTGTCTGAGCAGCTAAGTGAAAGCATGCAGAGTCCCATGCTGTGAAAAGAGAATTATTCAGGCTTACTCTTAATTAGTTACATTTTATTTCAAATGCACCATTCACTAAGGAAGCCGGTAGCTACATTTCAAGCAAAGCATTCCACAGGATTTTTTTTTTTTTTTTTTAAGGAAATTAACGTTACGGTAATCTACCATAAAACGTTAGGGCCACACTTCTTTCAATTTACGAAGGTCAGGAAATTGACTGTCAAGGATGGATTTTCAGTTTCAACTTGCCCTATTGTGTCTAGTTGTCAAAGCTCATCTGAAATGTCTCATCATGTACTTTTCTGAAACCCCCTGCAAAGTAGCACTGTGTAGGATAAGGACAGCATTTTTTAGCTTTAACTATTCAAAAGCCAGTAAATAAAATCTAAAGTTAGACGTTGAAGATTACAGTGATATCGTCTTCATATTTTAATGCATCTTTCTAACTAAACTTGTTGGGCCAGTTCTCTCCCTTTTTGCTGTTTATAATTTCCTACATGTTTAGTACATTAGACAAAATACAAGATGTTAAATGTAGACATATTAAATAAAAATAGATCAATGAATCAGGGAGACAGCAGAGGTTTCTTCTAAGTGAACCATGTTCTGCATTTATACAGCATTGTTACCAGGACTGATGTATGCCTTAGACAATAAAACACATGTAGGGGTTTGTTTGTTTTTGCAACACTAAGCCACCAGTAGTTCCACCATTACTGCTTGCAAGGATGCATCGTGTCTATACTAGCCGTTCTGGCTGTTATAAACCTGTTCAGCGTGTCCTTGCACAGCACTTCTCCATCTTTTGCAATACCCATTTCTGAGTATCTGGCTCATTGTTTCTGACCCAGATCTCCAAAGCTGGGTTTGGGTAGTAACAGCCACAACTGGGAAGGTTCTGTACTAAATGCTTTTAAAAAGCAAATCTCGTAAATTAGTATTTCTAGTTTATGAAATTGTTTTGTAAAATTAAATAATACCAGCTCCACCTAAAATACTGATGCTATTAAGGTTGTCTGGCACTTCCCAAGATCCTGTTTTGAGTTGCTTGTAACTTTGTGAAATTTTAACCCTTTGGGCTGAAAATTTCCATGCTGTCTGTCTGCCTTGGGGTGAATTTCAGCCAAAGTGGTTCAGCTGTTTCTGAGAGGGAGGCTAGGTAAAAATGTTCTGCCCATGTTTTAAAAAAAATAATAATCTGGCAACCATATTTCAGAAGCTCTAGTGCTTCCATGCTGTGTAATTTGGCAGGGGAGTGGCATTTGTGTCAGAGACATATCTCTTGTCATCCCTGTGAAAATCCATCTAAACTGGCCAAGTTATAAGCCTTTGACAAACTGCAGTTCACACATGCTCAGTAAAGACGCCATAAAAGGTTTGCAGCTTAATTCCCTGAAAAGACAAGCCAGTCTGTGAATCTGAGGCAGAGGATTGCTGGAAGATAAATGATCGTCTCAGTCTCAGGACGGTGATAGTGGTTGAAAGCCATCCTGGAGAACTAGATTCTATTCCTGTCTCTGTCAGGGAGTTCCTGTGTGATGCTGGGCAAGTCACTTAATCCAGACTTTTCACAGGTAGACACTAATTGTGCATTCCTCATTTTCTGGGTGCCCAATTTGAGACCCTGGGTCTGATTTGCAGAAATGCTGAGCACTCACAGCTGCAATTGAAGTCAGAGAGAGCCCTGCTTTGAACATATAAAATTTGCTATAGAAAAATCAGGTACTAGGTATTGGTTGACCCTTAAATTGACTGGATATTTTTTACCTTAATCTCTCTGTTTTAGCTCCCCATCAGTAAAATTGGGATAATACCACTCCCTTACCTCACAGAGGTGTTATGAAAATAAGTTTCTGAATGTTTGTGAAACACTAAGACACTTTAGAGATGTGCACCAGAGAAAAGCCCAGGAGGAAATTAATAATTGATTTCAGAACAGAGTTTGAATAGTGTGTAGTAAATAAGGCCTAGGGCTACCCACTGAACTATGAGGAGAAAACAAACTGTTGAATTAAGTGAGCTCTGTCTGGTCTGTGCAAATAAGGCAGGGACCTGTGGGGGGGGAAAAATAGTATGTGATCATGTAATTATCATCCTATAATGCATATGCACAAGGGGAGTGAATTAAGGTTTCGCAGGTAAACTTAGTTCTGATATTTACTAACTTTTGAGTGTTTGACTTCGCAACCATAATCAAGCTAGTTTAACAGTTTTTCTATGAGATTATAAATAAAACATTTTTAAAACAAACAAAATCTTGAGTGCATGCACTGCAGCTAACAGAACACAATATATGTGCATATAATTATATAAACTGCAGTAGCTCAAAACAGAAAAGTAATTGATAATATAAGAAACATTGTAAAATCATAGAATATCAGGGTTGGAGGGGACCTCAAGAGGTCATCTAGTCCAACCCCCCTGCTCAAAGCAGGGCCAATCCCCAGCTAAATCATCCCAGCCAGGGCTTTGTCAAGCCTGACCTTAAAAACCTCTAAGGAAGGAGATTCTACCACCTTCCTAGGTGAAGTAGCTGCTGAATGGGTTGCAGGAGAACCAGTTGCAATGGTGTAGCTGCAGCATCAGTGCTTTCATGCTGCAATGACACTGGTGCAGGATACAAAGCTGAAGAGGCTTCTCAGAATAAGTAGGGCCCAACTGGTTTAAGAGCCTCTGCTGTTGCTGTTATAGGTTTTCTATTTTTAACTTCAGTCATGAAGTCCCGGTATATAGCTGTGGATTTGTTATGCTTGGTTTTACAGAAGTGCAAAACTATCTCCACTTGATTTGTGAACTACTAGTTATAAACATTCTGCTTGCCCTTCCTTTGGGAGTCCCCTGTTCCTTTAATATGGTGCTACCATTCAGATCCTTAGTTTGTCAACAAA
>NW_020689974.1:0-4535 GCF_002925995.2 Terrapene triunguis
GTGGGACTGCATTGCTACACAGCAGCAGCAGCTAACTGCCTTTTGGCGGTAGACGGTGCAGCATGACTGGTAGCCTTCATTGGCGATCTGGGTGCCGGCAGCCGTGGGGCTGCATTGCACCAGCCCCCTTGCCTTTTGGCAGTAGATGGTTTATTACGACTGGTAACCGTCCTCGTCGGACAGCAGTGGCTGTCAATCATGGACACCTGGGCAGACAATGATGGTTATCAGTCGTAGTATGCCATTTTCTGCCACGCGCCCTGTTGGATCATCGCACGTTAGCAGAGTCGTAGTATGCTATTTTCTGCCAAGTGCCCAGTATTGTCTGCTAAGCACCCAGAAGAGGCCGAGGGTGATCTGGGTGCTGGCAGACATGGGGCTGGCAGACGTGGGGCTAGATTGCTACACAGCAGCAACCCCTTGCCTTTTGGGCAGTAGATAGTATATTACGACTGGTATCCATCGTTGTCATACTGCAGTGGGTATCAGATCGTGCAATAGACCTGAAGGCTAACTGCCAAGCGCCCAGTATTTGCTGCCAAGCACCCAGAAAATGCCGAGGGCTATCAGTCATGCTGCACCGTCGTCTTAAGATGTAAAAAATAGATTTATTCTGTATTCATTTGCTTCCCCCCTCCCTCCTGCTAAACCCAGGCTTTTGAGTTCAATCTTTGGGGGGGGGGCCATTCTGTGTGACAGTTGTTTGTGTTTCTCCCTGATGCAAAGCCACCTTTCTTGATTTTAATTCCCTGTACCTGTATGCCATGTCGTCACTCGCCCCTCCCTCCCTCCCTCCCTCCCTTCTTCCCCTGGTCCGTCAGATACTACTTTCGCGCCTTTTTTCAGACCAGACGCCATAGCTAGCACTGGGATCATGGAGCCCGCTCAGATCACCGCGGCAATTATGAGCACTATGAACACCACGCGCATTGTCCTGGAGTATATGCAGAGCCAGGACATGCCACAGCAAAACCGGAACCAGCCGAGGAGGTGGCGATTAGAGCGCGGCGACGAGAGTGATGAGGAAATGGACATGGACCTAGACCTCTCACAAGGCACAGGCCCCAGCAATGTGGAAATCATGGTGTTCCGGGGGCAGGTTGATGCCGTGGAACGCCGATTCTGGGCCCGGGAAACAAGCACAGACTGGTGGGACCGCATCGTGCTGCAGGTGTGGGACGATTCCCAGTGGCTGCGAAACTTTCGCATGCGTAAGGGCACTTTCATGGAACTTTGTGACTTGCTTTCCCCTGCCCTGAAGCGCCAGAATACCAGGATGAGAGCAGCCCTCACAGTTGAGAAGCGAGTGGCGATAGCCCTGTGGAAGCTTGCAACGCCAGACAGCTACCGGTCAGTCGGGAATCAATTTGGAGTGGGCAAATCTACTGTGGGGGCTGCTGTGATCCAAGTTGCCAGGGCAATGAGAGACCTGGTGATATCAAGGGTAGTGACTCTGGGAAACGTGCAGACCATAGTGGATGGCTTTGCTGCAATGGGATTCCCAAACTGTGGTGGGGCGATAGACGGAACCCATATCCCTATCTTGGCACCGGCGCACCAAGCCACCGACTACATAAACCGCAAGGGGTACTTTTCAATGCTGCTGCAAGCCCTGGTGGATCACAAGGGACGTTTCACCAACATCAACGTGGGCTGGCCGGGAAGGGTACATGATGCTCGCGTCTTCAGGCAGTCTGCTCTGTTTAGAAAGCTGGAGGAAGGGACTTTCTTCCCGGACCAGAAAATAACCATTGGGGATGTTGAAATGCCTATCGTGATCCTTGGGGACCCAGCCTACCCCTTAATGCCATGGCTCATGAAGCCGTACACAGGCAGCCTGGACAGGAGTCAGGACCTGTTCAACTACAGGCTGAGCAAGTGCCGAATGGTGGTGGAATGTGCATTTGGGCGTTTAAAAGCGCGCTGGCGCAGCTTACTGACTCGCTCAGACCTTAGCGAAAAGAATATCCCCATTGTTATTGCTGCTTGCTGTGCGCTCCACAATCTCTGTGAGAGTAAGGGGGAGACATTTATGGCGGGGTGGGAGGTAGAGGCAAATCGCCTGGCCGCTGATTACGCGCAGCCAGACACCAGGGCGGTTAGAGGAGCACAGCATGGCGCGGTGCGCATCAGAGAAGCTTTGAAAACGAGTTTTGTGACTGGCCAGGCTACGGTTTGAAACTTCTGTTTGTTTCTCCTTGATGAAATCTCCGCCCCCCCCACCCACCCGGTTAACTCTACTTCCCTGTAAACCAACAACCCCACCCTCCCCTACTACCCTCCCCCCTTCAAGCACCACTTGCAGAGGCAATAAAGTCATTGTTACTTCACATTCATGCATTCTTTATTAATTCATCACACAACTAGGGGGATAATTGCAAAGGTAGCCCGGGATGGGTGGGGGAGGAGGGAAGGAAAAGGACACACTGCAGTTTAAAACTTTAAAACTTTAACACTTATTGCTCGGGAAATCATCTGGGCTGGAGTGACTGTGTGGCCGGAGGCCCCCCCACCGTGTTCTTGGGCGTCTGGGTGAGGAGGCAATGGGACTTGGGGAGGAGGGCTGTTGGTTACACAGGGGCTGTAGCGGCGGTCTCTGCTCCTGCTGCCTTTCCTGCAGCTCAACCATACGCTGTAGCATATCAGTTTGATGCTCCAGCAGACGGAGCATGGACTCTTGCTTTCTGTGTGCAAGCTGACGCCACCTCTCATCTTCAACCCGCAACTTCCTCTGTTCCTCCCGCGATTCAGCCCGCCACCTCTCCTCCTCAGCCCGCGATTCAGCCCGCCACCTCTCCTCTCGCTCATATTGGGCTTTTCGATAATCAGTCATTGACTGCCTCCACGCATTCTGCTGTGCTCTGTCAGCGTGGGAGGCAGTCTGTAGTTGTGTAAACATTTCATCACGCGTCCTTCGCTTCCGTTTTCGAATATTCACTAGCCTCTGTGAAGGAGAACGATTTGCAGCTGGTGGATGAGAAGGGAGAGGTGGTTAAAAAAGATACATTTTAGAGAACAATGGGGACACTCTTTCACGTTACATTTTGCTGTTCACATTACACAGCAGATGTGCTTTCGTTACAAGGTCGCATTTTTCCTCTTATATTGAGGGCCTGCCTGTTTGGTGTGAGAGATCACTCACGCAGTGCCAGGTCACAGATTTCAGCTTGCAGGCAGCCATGGTAAGACACAGTCCTTTGGCTTTTTTAACCTTCTTAACATGTGGGGATGGTTTCAAAGAGTACTGCTCTCATTAACCATACCAAGCACCCGTTGGGTTGGCCATTTAAAATGGGTTTGCAATGTAAAAGGAGGGGCTGCGGTTTCAGGGTTAACGTGCAGCACAAACCCAACTAATAACCCTCCCCCACACACCCAATTCTCTGGGATGATCACTTCACCCCTTCCCCCACCGCGTGGCTAACAGCGGGGAATATTTCTGTTCAGCAGACCAGGAAGGGGCACCTCTGAATGTCCCCTTAATAAAATTGCCCCATTTTAACCAGGTGACCGTGAATGATATCACTCTCCTGAGGATAACAAAGAGAGATAAGGAATGGATGTTGTCTGCATGCCAGCAAACACCGGGACCATACGCTGCCATGCTTTGTTATGCAATGATTCCAGACTACGTGCTACTGGCCTGGCGTGGTAAAGTGTCCTACCATGGCAGACGGGATAAGGCAGCCCTCCCCAGAAACCTTTTGCAAAGGCTTTGGGAGTACATGAAGGAGAGCTTTCTGGAGATGTCCCTGGAGGATTTCCGCTCCATCCCCATACACGTTAACAGACTTTTCCAGTAGCTGTACTGGCCGCGATTGCCAGGGCAAATTAATCATTAATCATTAAACACGCTTGCTTTTAAACCATGTGTAATATTTACAAAGGTACACTCACCAGAGGTCCCCTGTGTGCCCACAGGGTCTTGGGTGAGTTCGGGTGTTACTGGTTCCAGGTCCAGGGTGATAAACATATCCTGGCTGTTGGGGAAACTGGTTTCTCCGCTTCCTTGCTGCTGTGAGCTATTTACATTATCTTCATGCTCATCTTCCTCGTCCCCAGAACCCGCTTCCCTGTGTGTTTCTCCAGTGAGGGACTCATAGCACACTGTTGGGGTAGTGGTGGCTGCACCCCCTAGAATGGCATGCAGCTCTGCGTAGAAGCGGCATGTTTGCGGCTCAGCCCCGGACCTTCCGTTTGCCTCTCTGGCTTTGTGATAGGCTTGCCTTAGCTCCTTAATTTTCACGCGGCACTGCTGTGCGTCCCTGTTATGGCCTCTGTCCTTCATGGCCCTGGAGACCTTTTCTAATATTTTGCCATTTCGTTTACTGCTTCGGAGTTCGGCCAGCACTGATTCATCTCCGCATATGGCGATCAGATCCCGAACCTCCCGTTCTGTCCATGCTGGAGCTCTTTTGCGATCCTGGGACTCCATCACGGTTACCTGTGCTGATGAGCTCTGCGGGGTCACCTGTGCTCTCCACGCTCAGCAAACAGGAAATGAAATTCAAACGTTCGCGGGGCTTTTCCTGTCT
>NW_020689975.1:0-2967 GCF_002925995.2 Terrapene triunguis
TTGAAGATGTGAAATTTTGGTTCAGTGGAAGAGGAGAACTCAGATGTCTCATTTTGACTCAAGTTCTGCGTCTTTTAACCAGGGATAAGTTAGAATGTGCTCAGCCTAAAAATCCCATGAAGCCCTGTCTACTGGCATGTTTAAGGTCCAATCCTTTAGCCCCTCCCTTACCACACTAAGGCCTGGTCTACACTAGGCTTTTATGTCGAATTTAGCGCCGTTATATCGAATTAACCCTGCACCCGTCCACACCAGGAAGCCATTTAGTTCGACATAGAGCTCTCTTTAAATCGATTTCTGTAATCCTCCCCAACGAGAGGAGTAGCGCTAAATTCGAAATGGCCATATCGAATTAGGCTAGGTGTGGATGGAAATCGACGCTAATAGCTCCGGGAGCTATCCCACAGTGCACCACTCTGTTGACGCTCTGGACAGCAGTCCGAGCTCGGATGCTCTGACCAGCCACACCCCCGGGAAAATTTGAATTCATTTTCCTGTCTGGGCAGTTTGAATCTCAGTTCCTGTTTGGACATCGAGGTGAGCTCAGCAGCAGTGGCAACGATGCAGAGCTCTCCAGCAGAGATGGCCGTGCAATCTAATAGAAAGAGGGCCCCAGCATGGACTGATCGGGAAGTCTTGGATCTCATCGCAGTGTGGGGCGATGAGTCTGTGCTTTCCGAGCTGCGCTCCAAAAGAAGGAATGCTAAGATCTACGAGAAGATCTCCAAAGCCATGGCAGAGAGAGGCTACAGCCGGGATGCAACGCAGTGCCGCGTGAAAATCAAGGAGCTGAGACAAGGCTACCAAAAAACCAAAGAGGCTAACGGACGATCCGGATCCCAGCCCCACACATCCCGTTTCTACGAGGCACTGCATTCCATCCTGGGAGCGGCCGCCACCACTACCCCACCCCTGACCGTGGACTCCGAGGATGGGATATTGTCCGCGGCCGGGTCCTCGTCGGACATGTTAGCGGACGGGGAAGATGAAGAAGGAGATGAGGAGGACGAGGCAGTCGACAGCGCTGGCACCGCTGATTTCCCCGACAGCCAGGAGCTCTTCATCACCCTTACCGAGATCCCGTACCAACCGTCCCCATCCCTTACCCCGGACACAGAATCAGGGGAAGGATCAAGCAGTAAGTGCTGTAAACATGTAAACATTTATTTAAAACAGAACGGTAATATTTATACTATTAACAATGTATATTTATAAAAGTGCTGTAAACTAGTAAAAAATAATCAGGTACAAAACAGGAATATTTACAAAGGTAACAAATGGGTTTTCATGATTTCTCTGTCTTAGGCTCTTCTCAATTTAGTCCCAAGTATTTTAAAAAATTTTCACAATGTCCGTTACTACATGATTCCGAGGCCCAAGACGCTCCACTCCATAGTCCCAGTGCACCTAGGCGAAAATCCGGTCAATGTGGCCGGGGATTGACGAGAAATCCTCGTAGGAGAACTCCTCGTAGGTCTCGTGGAGGTAGATCTCCAGCCTGTTTATGAGGTTCCGGGGTAGGGCGATCTTAGTGGGCCCTCCGTGGTAGCAGACATGTCCCCTCCACGCCACAATCAAGTACTCGGGGATCATGGCCCGACATAGCATGGCGGCATACGGCCCCGGTTTCTGCATGCTTTCCCGCAGCATGCGTTCTTTCTGGGTGTCCGGGATCCTCAGGAGGGTGATGTCGCTCATGACGCCCTGCTTTGAATTAGGGAGGGGAATGTTAGTATTGGGACTGCTTTACAGCCACGCGGTGGAGGGAGAGGGGCAGCATACAGGGATCTTTCCCTGGGACAGCCGCGAGGGGGTGGGACAGGGGCAGAGTTGATGCTGTCCTGATTGCTGGCAGCAGAGACTGGCATTGCTTTCAATGTGAAAGGAGGCCAGTGCTACTGCTGGAGTTTTAAGCAGCCACAAGTCTACGGCTTACCATTATTGCCCGCTCCAGAAGTTCAGGTCTCCAGCCACAGTTCTCTGATCACTCCAAGACCACCGCAAGTCCACAGGCACTGAAGGCGACGGCCGAAAATTCGACCTTGTCCTGAGTGCGCATGTGAGAGGTGCAGTGCATGGTCTTGTTCACAGAGAAAGACTAGGTTCTTTGTATACAATTTCATTTATCTGTCTCAGGAATTCACTCCCTTTTTACAATTCACACAGACACATCTGCGACTGTCTCCCAACCCAGCCTGTCAGCACACTCCCAGAGGCTAGCGCAGATTAGGCGGAGGAAGAAGAAGACGCGTGAAGACATGTTCTCAGAACTAATGGGCTGCTCCCGAGCCCAGGCAGCCCAGCAGACACAGTGGAGGGAGAACTTGTCACAAATGCACCGAGCAGTCATGGAACGGGAGGAGAGGTGGCGTCAGGAGGACCAACAGGCTACTGAAAAGCTGCTTGGACTAATGAGGGAGCAAACGGACACGCTCCGGCGCCTTGTGGATGTTCTGCAGGACCGGAGGCAGGAGGACAGAGCCCCGCTGCAGTCTATCTGTAACCGCCCTCACCCGCCACCAAGTCCCACACCACCCTCACCTAAAGTCCAAAGAAGGAGGGGCGGCAAGGGACGTTAAAACTTTCAGTCAACCCCTGCAGACTGCTCTAGCACTAGAAGGCTGACATTCCCCAAAATTTCATAAGTCCTTTCCTACCCACCTCACACAAGCCCCCGTCCAAGTTTCACCCCCCACGTTTCATGTCTGGTTCGCAATAAAATGTTTGTTTCTGTTCATTGCTGTTTCAGTCAGGTTCTTTTGAGGGAGAGTCTGTCTGGAGGGGGGAAGGGGCTTGGTAATTGGACAGGACAGTGACCTTTAGCAGGGTACAGAGGCGGTGTCAGGTCCAGCATCAGGACACATACACAGTGCAGTCACTGGTTACCCTGGTCAGTCTGGGAGGTGTTTTTCATGTTCTGGGGGGGGGGGTTGCTCTGTGACTTTGTGGCGGGGGAGGGCAGTTACA
>NW_020689976.1:0-5625 GCF_002925995.2 Terrapene triunguis
TTATATTATATTATATTATATTATATTATATTATATTATATTATATATATAATGCAGTCACAGGAGTTGCTGCTGCAGTGGAGCTGTCCATTTAAAACAAAGGAATATCCAAGTGTCAAAATGAAAGAGAACTTAAATTGCTTGCAAGATTTCAGGAGTGATGCAGAAGGACTGTATTCAAATAAGTGATCCCATGGAAACCATTGTAATAATATTTTTTTTTCATAGATTCTAGGACTGGAAGGGACCTCGAGAGGTCATCGAGTCCAGTCCCCTGCCCGCATGGCAGGACCAAATACTGTCTAGACCATCCCTGATAGACATTTATCTAACCTACTCTTAAATATCTCCAGAGATGGAGATTCCACAACCTCCCTAGGCAATTTATTCCAGTGTTTAACCACCCTGACAGTTAGGAACTTTTTCCTAATGTCCAACCTAGACCTCCCTTGCTGCAGTTTAAGCCCATTGCTTCTTGTTCTATCCTCAGAGGCTAAGGTGAACAAGTTTTCTCCCTCCTCCTTATGACACCCTTTTAGATACCTGAAAACTGCTATCATGTCCCCTCTTGGTCTTCTCTTTTCCAAACTAAACAAACCCAATTCTTTCAGCCTTCCTTCATAGGTCATGTTCTCAAGACCTTTAATCATTCTTGTTGCTCTTCTCTGGACCCTTTCCAATTTCTCCACATCTTTCTTGAAATGCGGTGCCCAGAACTGGACACAATACTCCAGCTGAGGCCTAACCAGAGCAGAGTAGAGCGGAAGAATGACTTCTCGTGTCTTGCTCACAACACACCTGTTAATACATCCCAGAATCACGTTTGCTTTTTTTGCAACAGCATCACACTGTTGACTCATATTTAGCTTGTGGTCCACTATAACCCCTAGATCCCTTTCTGCCGTACTCCTTCCTAGACAGTCTCTTCCCATTCTGTATGTGTGAAACTGATTTTTTCTTCCTAAGTGGAGTACTTTGCATTTGTCTTTGTTAAACTTCATCCTGTTTAACTCAGACCATTTCTCTAATTTGTCCAGATCATTTTGAATTATGACCCTGTCCTCCAAAGCAGTTGCAATCCCTCCCAGTTTGGTATCATCCGCAAACTTAATAATCGTACTTTCTATACCAATATCTAAGTCGTTAATGAAGATATTGAACAGAGCCGGTCCCAAAACAGACCCCTGCGGAACCCCACTCGTTATGCCTTTCCAGCAGGATTGGGAACCATTAATAACAACTCTCTGAGTACGGTTATCCAGCCAGTTATGCACCCACCTTATAGTAGCCCCATCTAAATTGTATTTGCCTAGTTTGTCGATAAGAATATCATGCGAGACCGTATCAAATGCCTTACTAAAGTCTAGGTATACCACATCCACAGCTTCTCCCTTATCCACAAGACTCGTTATCCTATCGAAGAAAGCTATCAGATTGGTTTGACATGATTTGTTCTTTACAAATCCATGCTGGCTGTTCCCTATCACCTTACCACCTTCCAAGCGTTTGCAGATGATTTCCTTAATTACTTGCTCCATTATCTTCCCTGGCACAGAAGTTAAACTAACTGGTCTGTAGTTTCCTGGGTTGTTTTTATTTCCCTTTTTATAGATGGGCACTATATTTGCCCTTTTCCAGTCTTCTGGAATCTCTCCCGTCTCCCATGATTTTCCAAAGATAATAGCTAGAGGCTCAGATACCTCCTCTATTAGCTCCTTGAGTATTCTAGGATGCATTTCATCAGGCCCTGGTGACTTGCAGGCATCTAACTTTTCTAAGTGATTTTTAACTTGTTCTTTTTTTATTTTATCTGCTAAACCTACCCCCTTCCCATTAGCATTCACTAGGTTAGGCATTCCTTCAGACTTCTCGGTGAAGACCGAAACAAAGAAGTCATTAAGCATCTCTGCCATTTCCAAGTTTCCTGTTACTGTTTCTCCCTCTTCACTAAGCAGTGGGCCTACCCTGTCTTTGGTCTTCCTCTTGGTTCTAATGTATTGATAAAAAGTCTTCTTGTTCCCCTTTATTCCCTTAGCTAGTTTGAGCTCATTTTGTGCCTTTGCCTTTCTAATCTTGCCCCTGCATTCCTGTGTTGTTTGCCTATATTCATCCTTTGTAATCTGTCCTAGTTTCCATTTTTTATATGACTCCTTTTTATTTTTTAGATCATGCAAGATCTCGTGGTTAAGCCAAGGTGGTCTTTTGCCACATTTTCTATCTTTCCTAACCAGCGGAATAGCTTGCTTTTGGGCCCTTAATAGTGTCCCCTTGAAAAACTGCCAACTCTCCTCAGTTGTTTTTCCCCTCAGTCTGGATTCCCATGGGACCTTACCTATCAGCTCTCTGAGCTTACCAAAATCCGCCTTCCTGAAATCCATTGTCTCTATTTTGCTGTTCTCCCTTCTACCCTTCCTTAGAATTGCAAACTCTATGATTTCATGATCACTTTCACCCAAGCTGCCTTCTACTTTCAAATTCTCAACGAGTTCCTCCCTATTTGTTAAAATCAAGTCTAGAACAGCTTCACCTCTAGTAGCTTTTTCAACCTTCTGAAATAAAAAGTTGTCTGCAATGCAGTCCAAGAATTTGTTGGATAGTCTGTGCCCCGCTGTGTTATTTTCCCAACATATATCCGGATAGTTGAAGTCCCCCATCACCACCAAATCTTGGGCTTTGGATGATTTTGTTAGTTGTTTAAAAAAAGCCTCATCCACCTCTTCCACCTGGTTAGGTGGCCTGTAGTAGACTCCTAGCATGACATCACCCTTGTTTTTTACCCCTTTTAGCCTAACCCAGAGACTCTCAACACTTCCGTCTCCTATGTCCATCTCTACCTCAGTCCAAGTGTGTACATTTTTAATATATAAGGCAACACCTCCTCCCTTTTTCCCCTGTCTATCCTTCCTGAGCAAGCTGTATCCATCCACACCAATATTCCAATCATGTGTATTATCCCACCAAGTTTCAGTGATGCCAACAATGTCATAGTTGTATTTATTTATTAGCACTTCCAGTTCTTCCTGCTTATTACCCATACTTCTCGCATTTGTATATAGGCATCTAAGATACTGGTTTGATCTTTCCTCCCGGTTTTGTCCTGACCCTCCTTTCTCTCTGCCAATATAGCCCACACTCCCTCTCGTCTCCGACCCATCTCCCAGGTCTCCATGTTCCCCACTTACCTGCGGGCTTTGCTCACCTGTCCCCGTCGAACCTAGTTTAAAGCCCTCCTCACTAGGTTAGCCAGTCTGTGTCCAAATAGGGTCTTTCCCCTCCTCGAAAGGTGAACGCCATCTCTGCCTAGCAGTCCTTCCTCAAATAGCATCCCGTGGTCTAGGAAGCCAAAGCCCTCCTGGCGACACCATCTTCGCAGCCAGGCATTCACCTCCATGATGCATCTGTCTCTGCCCGGGCCCCTACCTTTGACAGGAAGAATCGAAGAGAATACCACCTGCGCTCCAAACTCCTTCACCCGTACTCCCAGAGCCCTGTAGTCACTCTTGATCCGCTCAGTGTCACACCGCGCAGTATCATTTGTGCCCACATGGATGAGTAGCATGGGGTAGTAGTCAGAGGGCTGGATAATCCTCGACAATGCCTCCGTAACGTCTCGGATACGGGCTCCCGGCAGGCAGCATACCTCCCGAGATGAAATGTCAGGGCGACAGATGAGCGCCTCCGTCCCCCTCAGCAGAGAGTCTCCGACCACCACTACCCTACGTTTCCTATTCGCAGTGGTGGCAGCAGACCTCCCAGCCTTAGGGGTACGAGGCTTCTCCTCCTTTACTGTAGGGGGTGATGTCTTCTTTCCTGTATCAAGATGAATGAGATAGGATACTTTCCTGTATCAATATGAATGAGATAGGATGCATAGACCCTGAGTAGGGGACAAAGGGTCACTTTTGTGTGCCCTGGCTCCTGTTTGCAGTGGGACCTACCTGGAAGGAAATGAGGGGAGATTCAGCTGGGGATGATTTTCTTCTTGGATGGGAGCATCGATAGGCAGTGTTTGGGGGGTGTTCACCTACAATAGGTAACAGATGAGAGAAGAGAAGCTGATGCTGTCTGAAGGCTGCTCTGCCTTTCAGTGGGCTGGCTGCAAGGAGACAAATGCTGTACCCGAAAGACATTGTCTGACAAAAATGTTACTGGTTTTAGCTACAGGAAGCCAAAGTCTGTGCCCAGAAAACAGCTGAGGCGGAAAGCTCTCATTTCAGTGTGTAAATTCTTCCATGAGTGTTCAAATGCTGAACTCAGGCTTCAGCTTCAGGGTGCTGTTTTCTGAGCAGAGGAAAGCCATGTTCCTTTTATTTTTTCCAGTCATGGATTGTCCATGATTTCATTCTTGCCTTAGAATAAATAAAGCTGATGTCAAAGTTCAAGTGATTCCCCTAAGTTCCTGTGCAAGTTCACATATTTTAAACACACTCATGTAAATTCAACGCTATACTAGAATTACTTGATCTTTAACCCTGGACATCCTCACAGAAAGCCTGAGACAAGTTAATATCACTTGACTAATTAGGACACCCCCACTTATCTGAATCATTATTATTGTTTAATGTGTTTAAAACATGAGGCAGAAGTGCAAAGCAAGTATCTATTTTGGAATGACATATACAGTATTTAAGGTGCAGCAACAAAAGCAAAGTCTGCAGTAATACCACCTTGTTCTGTGAGCCTACCAGATCTCCCAGGCTAAGCTGGCTGTTGGATATAGAAAAACTGAAGTGCTGCAGAAGGTGGTGGTGGTGATTTGGAAGCTGGCACTCTTCTCTCTGAATAAGTACTGAGTCAAATCCCCAAGGGGAACTTGCTGTTGGAGGTGATCTCTTTTCAGTGAGACATAAACCATGGTCTTGACCACTTGAAGCAATTAAAGATATAGTGGCACTTTCCTCAAGATCAGGGATGTTTGCTCCAGAATCCTGCCCATTCCCAAACCTATTGGCAGATTTGACAATCTGGGGTCAGATGCCCTCAATGGATGGGATTGTTATGAAAGAAAAAAGCTCATCAAGATGCCTCCCCTTTCCCACAAGCACCACCTCAACCTTGTCAAGGTTCAGTTTTAGTCACGTCCTCTTCATTTCAGGGGTTGGACTCAGAAAAGCAGCCAAAGCTTGGAGATAATGTTGTGTTCATTTGTCTTTTGCATACAATTGACACTTCAGCCTCTGCTATCTCACTAGCTGTGCCAATGTCTTCATGGAGACACTAAAAAGGATGGGAGAATTAAAATGAGTCTTACAGGATCCTGCATGGGAGGGATCTGGAATCAGAGGAACAGTTGCCCATTATGTCTCTTCTAGTTCAGTCTGAGAAGAAAGACATGCACCATTGTAGAGTGGTTCCATCCATGCCATCACCTCTTGGGGTGGGAAGAGAAGTGGTATCAAATGCCAAAGGGAGGGCCATCAGGATTAGTATGGACACACTGATACTTCCCTCGTCAATGGACAGAAGGAGGACATCCACCAGTGCAAGCAGCAGCATCTAGTTCCTGTGCCCAGGCCTGGAAACTGGATTGGGAGAGATCCAGGATGTTGGCAGCAGAGAGGTGGCATTGAAGAGAATTCTTCTCAATTAGCTTGCTTAGACATGGAAGGTTGGAAACAAGGGAGT
>NW_020689977.1:0-2889 GCF_002925995.2 Terrapene triunguis
CTGTGACGATGCGGTTCTGGCGGAACCCAACTGAGAGTGCCAACTCAGGACAAATTGCTCAAACAGGGCAGTTACAGCCCAAGGCTGGGGTTTTTTCCACCTCTAAGGCAAACCAAACCAGCCAGACCAGGAGGACTTCGGTCTCACCCCACTGGCTAACCGCAAGTCTCACAAGCAATCTCCTTAGACACTCCAGTTTCCCAGTATTACCACCAGTGCCACTCGTTATGGGGACCAATGGTTATGAAAACCAATACCCCAAAAAAGAAAAAGGTTCTCCTGATCCCAAAGGACCAAGCCCCAGACCCAGGTCAATATACAAATCAGATCTTATCCACAAATCACGCTGTTGCCAATCCTTTAGAATCTAAAATCTAAAGGTTTATTCATAAAAGGAAAAAGATAGAGATGAGAGCTAGAATTGGTTAAATGGAATCAATTACATACAGTAATGGCAAAGTTCTTGGTTCAGGCTTGCAGCCGCGATGGAATAAACTGCAGGTTCAAATCAAGTCTCTGGAATACATCCCCCGCTGGGATGGGTCCTCAGTCCTTTGTTCAAAGCTTCAGCTTGTAGCAAAGTTCCTCCAGAGGTATGAAGCAGGCTTGAAGACAAAATGGAGATGAGGCATCAGCCTTATATAGTCTTTTCCAGGTGTAAGAACACCTCTTTGTTCTTACTGTGGAAAATTACAGCAAAATGGAGTCTGGAGTCACATGGGCCAGTCCCTGCACACTTTGCTGAGTCTCAAGGCATATTTGCCTTTTCTCAATGGGTCCATTGTATAGCTGATGGTCCTTAATGGGCCATCAAGCAGGCTAGGCAGAGCTAACACCAGTTTGTCTGGGATGTCACCCAGCAACATAGCATAACTTTGAAATACAGACAGTATAGAGCCAATATTCATAACTTCAACTACAAAATTGATACACACATATAGACAGCCTAATCATAACCAGTAAACCATAACCTTGTCTTAGACACCCCATTTGACCCCCTTTATACAAGATTTGCGTGCCACTACAGGACCTTGGTTGCAACAATGATCTATATGGTCCAAGATTATATCAATAACGTCACAGGGGGCGACATTCCCCACACTATTCCCGGCACCGGTCATCCTTCAACGTCAGCCCTGATCGCCGCCTGCGGCCGTGGGAGTGTCCCCCCCCTCGGCACCCGTCTCCCTGGCACTGACACCCGGTCTCCCACGTCTGGTCATCGGTCGCCAGTAGCCACAACCACTAAACAAACCCCGGCATGGACGGCCCCTCCCTGGTCGGCGGAAGGGGATTCCTCTGGCATGGAGGCCAGTTCAGCCCATCGCCCAGGTCCCACCGGCGAGATCGGGCACCGGACCCCGCACTCTTGTCTGCGGCACCGCAGTGGGTTTATTGGAGCATGTGGGTGTGACAGAGCAGGGAGCAGAGCGGATTTGACCTGGGAATGTAGCCTGGGAGTTACATTGAGCTACCTGAGCTGTAACCTGAGCCAGGAAGGGGGGTGGGAGAAGTGACACCTTCTGCCCGGGAGACGGACAAAGGAGAGGAGGAGCAGAGGGGAGGGGGGGGAGAGCTGCTGGAGGGATTTGGGAGTTTTCCAGTTTTGGGCTGGGAGGTGCAATGCAGGGAACCCCAAGCTGGGGTCTAAGCTCCCTGCGCTCCCCAAAAGGACTTGATTGAGGGGTCCTGGTTGTATCTACAAGCTCTGCTGTAGACCGTGTTCCTGTTATCCAATAAACCTTCCGCTTTACTGGCTGGCTAAGAGTCACGGTGAATCGCAGGAAGCCGGGGGTACAGGGCCCTGAGTCCCCCACACTCCGCGACAAATGGTGGCAGTGGTGGGATCTACTGAACCCCGTGGACGGCGCTTCCTGCAGTAAGTGACTGGGGAGCAGTAAAACGAAGGGGGATCGACGGGGACCAGGTGGGCTGAAGAATCAGAGAGAGAGGGTTTCAGGGAGCGATTAACCCCTGGGAGTGCGTGACCAGTGAGAAGGACTTTTGCAGTAACAGGGTCCCCCGGGGGATCGCAGCGAGCGGTCCCGGGGTGGAGGAGTCTGCAGCTCGACCCTGGCAGAGAGGTGGTGACCTGAAGAGGGGCTGGCACACTAGGGGTTCCCCGGGAACGGTGGAAAGCAAAGAGCACAGGCCGGCGAGTGGCCAGCAGGAGGATGTATGCTAAACACCTCAAGAGTGACCTGGTGGAGCTGTGCAGGCAGAGGGGGCTGCGCATTGGGAGGCCCACCAAAGAACAGCTCATTGCCCGGCTGGAGGAGAGGGATCGCTTGGATGAACCGAGCCCTGTCCCTAAGAGAAGCCGCCTGGCGGATGCAGCGGGGGCCCCAGGGCCTGACATGGCTGCGAGGGGTCAGACTGCTGCCGAGGACATCCCGAGACCCTGCCTACCTAGACCTAGGGGAGGGGTTGGGGGAAGCCCAGCGAATACCGAGGGCACCCTGACCCCGGCAGCCAGCAGGGGATCGTCCCGGCGGAGCTCCCCGTCCCTGGAACGGATGCGGCTGGAAGGTGAATGGGAGATAAGATGAGAAGAGCTTGAGTTAAGGAAGCAAGAACTGAAGCAGGAGCGGGAAGAGAAGGAGAAACAACGTCAGCATGAGGAGAACCAACGTCAGCATGAGCTGGAACTGGCCAGGCTGAGGAGCAGTGGGGCCCCAGCTGCGGTGAGTGAGGGGAGACCCAAGACTGCGAAGAGCTTTGATAAGTGCTTCCTGGCCCAGCGTAAGGAGGGGGAGGACATGGATACCTTCCTGATGGCCTTTGAGAATACCTGCGAGCTGCTCCAGGTTGACCCTGCAGATAGGCTCCAGTTTCTCATCCCCTCACTGGACTCCACAGCCAGGGAGGTGTACAGCCGACTGAAAGGGG